>NW_022329420.1:0-36374 GCF_002776525.5 Piliocolobus tephrosceles | reverse complement strand
CCTTACTCCTTATATGAAGATTAATTCAAGATGGATTAGAGTGATATTTCTTTAATCTTTGAAGTTGTTGACTTTTGGATTTCTTCTTTTATTCTATTTGGTGACCTTAATTGTTGAATTGTGGTATAAAGTTTGCTCAGTCAAGTGGCTTTATGTGTATTCATGCAGGTGAAGGTGGCTGTTCAGGGCTGAGGAGAAACTGCTGCTTAGGGCTGAGGAGAGTATAATGCTCAGGGCTGAGGAGGGTCTGCTGTTCTTTGTGTTTAATTGTACTCAAATGGCAGTGTTGGCAAAAGGGCAGGGTGCTGATTGAACTTGAGAGCTAAATATTCTAAAATGCATGTTTTACACTAAGTTTTGACCAGTCAGTCAGGAAAATTTTATGTAACCAGTGATAGTTTTTTTTTTTTTTTTTTAATGAATTTTGTTTAGGTTGTAATGTTTAGCTTTTGTTAACCCCTCACTCTTGCTGTCTTAAGTTCATTGCTGTGTTTAATGGCCTACTTGCCATGATATTTAGCATGTAAAAAGCAGGATTTTGATTTAAGAAAAAAAAAAGGCTTCATATTGAAGCTGAGACTTACAATAACAAGTTGAGTGGCAAGCCTGGTATGCTGTGTCTTATTGCCAGAATCTTAGTAGAGGTAATGTTTAAAAAAAAAATTGCCAAAGATATCAAAAATATGAAAGCTTCAAAGACTGTATGTGGCAATGTAAAAAACAACCACTTTAAAAAACAATCTGTCAATTATTCAAAATGTTATAAAAAGTATCACCATATGACTCAGAAATTTTACTCTCTGTTATGTACTCAAAAGAAATGAAAGCCTATGACTACACAAAGAATCAAATGTAAATGATTGAAGCAGTAGTATTTATAATAGCCCCAAAGGAATAAAAGCAAAATATTCATCCAATAGTAAAAGAAAAAATAATATGTGCTTGTGTCCATGCAATAAAATACTATTTGCCAAATTTAATAAAATGAAGTAGTGATACCTGCTATGTCAGGAACAAACCTCAAAATTATCAAAGTAAGTTAAAAGAAACCAAACCCAAATGAGCAGACAATTTATGATTTCACTTAAAATAACTTTTAATATAAGGATTATATATGAAAACAGATTAATGATTGCCTGTGATCAGGGTAATAAAATCGGTAAGTACAAAAGGGCTGAATTTCTTTTTCCATAGTAATAAAATTATTTCAAAATTAGATTGTGATTATTTGAAAACTTGGAATTGTACACTTAAAACATGTGATGGTTTTGTTATAAAATCATATCCCAGTAAAATGTTTCCAAAGGAAACATGCCAAAAATAAAATGTACTACTGTTGACTTTTGGAGAACTAAGTCATAGACTCTAAAAACCAAACCCATTTATTGTTCATCTCAATGCATGTTAAATAAAGAGGAAAAGACAAAGATACAGTTAAAACATTAAAATGTTCATAGCAAATAGTTATAAGAAAAAATTTAAATTTGTAAAAGTCATTAATAGATAGAAATTATCTGGTTCAATTTTCCAGGCCAGAAATGTGAATTAAATAATAGTACTTTATAGAAGATCACTCTGAGTCACAGATTATTAGAAATTTGTAATGATGTCATCATAAGGTTAAAATATCCCTTACCAAAAATGACTCAGAGAAAAAATATTAAGTAAAGTGTGTTGGTGGCACCCATGTCCATAGTTGCAGCTACTTTTAGTGTAAGGCCAATTAGAAAGCTGTGCTTTTTTCCCTCATTTGTAACCAATTTCACACTTGAATCCATTATTGAACTCCTAAATTTATTGATAAAACATGTGAGAAGATGTATGACTTGTTTTTATTATAAAACATGGCTAATATACAGTATGTGAAAGTTTCCATAAAATTATTAAATTATTTATTTAAAAGTTATTATAAAAATGAAAAGTTTTAGCAAGCATAGCAAGAATTATACACTAACATTTATCATACATAGCATCACAAGGCTTCAGCAATTATCATATTTTTATTTTTCATTTTTAACTATCAACTTCAATTATTCTGGTAGAGTTTTAAAGTAAGTACATTACATTTTTCAGTTTATAGAAATTTCAGTATCTATATCTAAGAAATAAAAAGAAAAATAAAAATATTACTATAAAATCTAATTAAATACAAATATTTCCTAATATTATTTTAAACAATTTCTTGATTTTTTATGTGCAAAACACTGGAATTTAGCAAACACTGAGACTTTATGAGAAATAACAATTTAAGTCTAGTATTTATCCTGGAGACTCAAAGTGAATATAAATGAATATATCCTTAGTTAATACAGCTTAAAAATACTGTATTTGTAAAAACACATTTTGAAGATGGCTGACACCTTTATTACAAGACATGGTGTATGTGTCATAAATAATTAGTTTAAAAGTCAATGGAAAAGAGATTTTCCACCAGAAAGTCTATAGGAAATAAACAATTTTGGTTTTTCTGAACTCAGGACGTGAGGCCAGCTTTTAAAGCTCTGATTAAAAAGAGCCATCAAGACCCTAAGCTGGATGAGAAAGTCATCAGCAGATCTCATTTTTTAGCCCTGTTCACCAGATCGCATATCTAGTAAAATGTCCCCTTTCGTGTCAGGTTTTTTCTGTGAACCCAGAATGACCACTGTCCCTTAGTATGCAGCCCTGCAGTGGACCGCAAAATAACAATCAATCAGGTCCAGAGGGGCTCATTGTCTTTCCAGAATATAATGATAGGAGGACAATAATTCTCCCCTTGTAAAATTTAGAAAATATGAGAATATTCGCCCAATTTTTGATAACATCATACTGTGAGCCATTAAAAAAAGCAAGAATTTAAAAAGTAAGGGAATATCAAGAAAGGTGAGAAAACAGATGCAGGACTGCTACATTGGTGAGCATAACTAATCTGATAAGGAGAGGTCCATGGGTGGTTATGCACCCTGGAAAGGAATAAGCATTAGGACCATAGAGGAGGCTCTAAGACTAATGCTCATTGGAAAATGACTAGGAGTGTGGCATCCCTATGTTCTTTTTTCAGATGGGAAATGTTCCCCCCAAGGCAAAAACACCCCTGAGATGTATTCTGGAGAACTGGAACCAATTTGACCCTCAGACGCTACGAAAGAAATGACTTATATTCTTCTGCAGTGCTGCTTGGGCACGATATCTTTTTCGAGGGGGAGAAACCTGGCCTTCTGAGGGAAGTATAAATTATAACACCATCTTACAGCTAGACATCTGTTGTAGGAAAAAAAGGCAAATGGAGTGAAGTGCCATATGCACAAACTTCCTTTTCGTTAAGAGACAACTCGCAATTATGTAAAAAGTATGATTTATGCCCTACAGGTAGCCCTCAGAGTCTACCTCCCTACACCAGCGTCCCCCCAACTCCTTCTCCAACTAATAAGGAACCCCCTTCAACCCAAACAGTCCAAAAGGAGATAGACAAAGCGTTACACAATGAATCAAAGAGTGCCAATATTCCCCGATTATGCCCCCTGCAAGCAATGGGAGGAGGAGAATTCTGTCCGGCCAGAGTGCGTATACCTTTTTCTCTCTCAGACTTAAAGCAAATTATAATAGACCTAGGTAAATTCTCAGATAACCCTGATGACTATATTGATGTTTTACAGGGGTTAGGACAATCCTTTGATCTGCCATGAAGAGATATAATGTTACTGCTAAAGTAGACACTAACTCCAATGAGAGAAGTGCCACCATAACTGCAGCCTGAGAGTTTGGTGATCTCTGGTATCTCAGTCAGGTCAATGACAGGATGACAACAGAAGAAAGAGAACAATTCCTCACAGGCCATCAGGAAGTTCCAAGTGTAGACCCTCATTGGGGCACAGAATCATAACATGGAGATTGGTGGCGCAGATATTTGCTAACTTACGTGCTAGAAGGACTAAGGAAAACTAGGAAGAAGCCTATGACTTATTCAATGAAGTCCACTATAACTCAGGGAAAGGAAGAAAATCCTACTGCCTTTCTGGAGAGACTAAGGGAGGCATTGAGGAAGAATACCTCCCTGTCACCTGACTCTATTGAAGACCAACTAATATTAAAGGATAAGTTTATCACTCAGTCAGTTGCAGACATTAGGAAAAAACTACAAAAGTTTCTCTTAGGCCTGGAGCAAAACTTAGAAACCCTATTGAACTTGGCAACCTTTGTTTTTTATAATAGATATCAGAAGGAGCAGGCAGAAAGGGAGAAACAGAATTTTTTAAAAGGCCACTGATTTAGTCATGGCCCTCAGGCAAGTGGACTTTGGAGGCTCTGGAAAAGGGAAAAGCTGGGCAAATCGAATTCCTAATAGGGCATGCTTCCAGTGCAGTCTAAAAGAACACTTTAGAAAGACTGCCCAAGTGGAAGTAAGCTGCCCCCTTGTCCATGCTCCTTATGTCAAGGGAATCACTGGAAGGCCCACTGCCCCAGGGCACAAAGGTCCTCTGAGTCAGAAGCCACTAATCACATCATCCAGCAGCAGGACTGAGGGTGTCGGGGGCAAGCACCAGCCCATGCCATCACCCTCCCAGAGCCCCGGGTATGCTTGACCATTGAGGGCCAGGATGTTAACTGTCTCCTGGACACTGGTGTGGCCTTCTCAGTCTTACTCTCCTGTCCCAGAAACTGTTCTCCAGATCTATCAGTATCCGAGGAATTCTAGGACAGCTGACAGCCAGTCACTAGATACTTCGCCCAGCCACTAAGTTGTGACTGGGAAACTTTACTCATTTCACATGCTTTTCTAATTATGCCTGAAAGCCCCACTCTCTTGTTAGGGAAAGACACTCTAGCAAAAGCAGGGGACTTATACACCTGAACATAAGAGAAGGAACACCTGTTTTTTGTCCCCTGCTTGAGGAAGGAATTAATCCTGAAGTCTCAGCAACAGAAGGACAATATGGATGAGCAAAAAATGCCCATCCTGTTCAAATTAAGCTAAAGGATTCCACCTCCTTTCCCTACCAAAGGCAGTACCCTCTTAGACCCAAGACCCAACAAGGTCTCCAAAAATTGTTAAGTACCTAAAAGCCCAAGTCCTAGTAAAACCAAACAATAGCCCCTGCAATACTCCAATTTTAGGAGTACAAAAACCCAATGGTCAGCGGAGGTTAGTGCAAGATCTCAGGATTATCAATGAGGCGGTTGTCTCTCTATACCCAGCTGTACCTAACCCCTGTACTCTGCTTTCCCAAATACCAGAGGAAGCAGAGTGGTTTAAAGTTCTGCACCTTAAAGATGCCTTTTTCTGCAGCCCTGTACATCCTGACTCTCAATTCTTGTTTGCCTTCAAAGATCCTTTGAACCCAATATCTCAACTCAACTGGACTGTTTTACCCCAAGGTTTCAGGGATAGCCCCCAACAATTTGGCCAAGAATTAGCCCAAGACTTGAGCTAGTTGTCATACCTGGACACTCTTGTCCTTCGGTAGATGGATTATTTGCTTTTAGTCACCCGTTCAGAAACCTTGTGCCATCAAGTCACCCAAGTGCTCTTAATTTCCTCGCCACCTGCGGCTACAGGTTTCCAAACCAAAGGCTCAGCTCTGCTCACAGCAGATTAAATACTTAGGGCTAAATTATCCAAAGGCACCAGGGTCCTCAGTGAGGAATGTATCCAGCCCATACTGGCTTATCCTCATCCCAAAACCCTAAAGCAACTAAGAGGGTTCCTTGGCATAACAGGTTTCTGCCGAATATGGATTCCCAGGTACATCAAAATAGCCAGACCATTATATATACTAATTAAGGAAACTCAGAAAGCCAATACCCATTTAGTAAGGTGGACACCTGAAGCAGAAGCAGCTTTCCAGGCCCTAAAGAAGGTCCTAACCCAAGCCCCAGTATTAAGTTTGCCAGTGGGGCAAGACTTTTCTTTATATGTCACAGAAAAAAAACAGGAATAGCTCTAGGAGTCCTTACACAGGTCTGAGGGATGAGCTTGCAACCCATGGCATACTTGAGTAAAGAAATTGATGTAGTGGCAAAGGGTTGGTTGGCCCCATTGTTTACAGGTAGTTGCAGCAGTAGCAGTCTTAGTGTCTGAAGCAGTTAAAATGATACAGGGAAGAGATCTTACTGTGTGGACATCTCGTGATGTGAACAGCAGACTCACTGCTAAAGGAGACTTGTGGTTGTCAGACAACCGTTTACTTAAACATCAGGTTTTATTACTTGAAGGGCCAGTGCTGTGACTGCACAATTGTGCAACTCTTAACCCAGCCAAAATTCTTCCAGACAATGAAGAAAAGATAGAACATAACTGTCAACAAGTAATTGCTCAAACCTACATCATTCAAGGAGACCTTCTAGAGGTTCCTTTGACTGATCCCTATCTCAACTTGTATACTGATGGAAGTTCCCTTGTAGAAAAAGGACTTCAAACAGTGGGGTAGGCAGTGGTCATTGATAATGGAACACTTGAAAGTAATCCCCTCACTCCAGTAACTAGTGCTCAGCTGACAGAACTAATAGCCCTCACTCGGGCACTAGAATTAGAAGAAAAAAGGGTAAATATATATACAGACTCTAAGTATGCTTACCTAGTCCTCCATGCCCATGCAGCAATATGGAGAGAAAGGGAATTCCTAACTTCCGAGGGAATGCCTAGCAAACATCAGGAAGCCATTAGGAGATTATTATTAGCTGTACAGAAACCTAAAGAGGTAGCAGTCTTACACTGCCGGGTCATCAGAAAGGAAAGGAAAGAGAAATAGAAGGGAATTGCCAAGCGGATATTGAAGCTGAAAGAGCCACAAGACAGGATGCTCCATTAAAAATGCTTACAGAAGGACCCCTAGTATGGGGTAATCCCCTCCGGGAAACCAAGCCCCAGTATTCAGCAGAAGAAATAGAATGGGGAACCTCATGAGGACATAGATTCCTCCCCTCTGTATGGCTAACCACTAAAGAAGGAAAAATACCCATGCCTGCAGTTATCCAATAGAAATTACTTAAAATCCTTCACCAAACCTTCCACAGAGGCATTGATAGCGCCTATCAGATGGCCAAGTTATTATATACTGGACCAGGCCTTTTCAAAGCTATCAAGCAAATAGTCAGGGCCTGTGAAGTCTGCCAAAGAAATAATCCCCTGCACTGCAGGCTGTATATTTCAATCCCTGTGTCTTTAACCTCCTTGTTAAGTCTGTCTCTTCCAGAATTGAAGCTGTAAAACTACAAATATTCTTCAAATGGAGCCCCAGATGCAGTCCATGACTAAGATCTACCATGGACCCCTGGACCGGCCTACTAGTCCATGCTCCAATGTTAATGACATCAAAGGCACCCCTCCTGAGGAAATCTCAACTGCACAAACCCTTCTATGCCCCAATTCAGCAGGAAGCAGTTAAAGCAGTCGTCGGCCAACCTCCTCAACAGCACTTGGGTTTTCCTGTTGACAGGAGGGACTGAGAGACAGGACTAGCTGAATTTCCTAGGTCAACTAAGAATCCCTAAGCCTAGCTGGGAAGGTGACTGCTTCCACCTTTCAACACGGGACTTGCAACTTAGGTCACACCTAACCAATCAGATAGTAAAGAGAGCTCATTAAAATGCTAATTAGGCAAAAACAGGAGTTAAAGAAATAGCCAATCATCTGTTGCCTGAGAGCACAGTGGGAGGGACAATGATCTGGTCATAAACCCAGGCATTCGAGTTGGCAATGGTTACCCTCTTTGGGTCCCGTGCCTTTGTATGGGAGCTCTGTTTTCACTTTATTTCACTCTATTAAATCTTGAAACTTAAAAAAAAAATGTCTCACAAATTATTTCATAGAACTTGCTGGTGCTTTTATCTGCACCCTGACGAAGTTTCTGAGATTTGTAAAATATTGATTGCGTTTTTCTTTTATCATCCTTTAACCTTTGCAGAAGTGCTTCTCGGCACCTTTGCAGGTGCTGAAGTTGAACTGCATCATCTGGGTCCTAGTGGGAGTCCTCCTGTCTTCTTAAGATGCATGAGCACAACTTGGGCATGACCAGACCTAAGACAGCCTGCCAGATTTTTCACTTTGATTTCACCTTCTTGGATGAGACTGGGAGCATGTATCCATTTGAACTTAACTCCTTAGGGGCAGTTAGCCTTGGTAAAGGGGATAGATTGGAATGTAAGGAGGAGGGGTCTCTATTCCCTTCTGTGGTTCTTGCAAAGCCAGTTTTTCTGCCTTTTCTGAGACTCTTTATTTGTCTCCATAGCTTCTGGGGCAGCTGATTTTTACTTTCAGTTTTGCCTGGGAGGGAGGTGCTACAAGCCTCTGTGACTCTTTTAACTCTGTATCTGCCAGCATAGCTCATTTCTCTTGGCATGAGCTGTGAGCATTCCACAATAAACTGCTAGGGAGGGCTGCATTCATTTAGCCATGAGTCAATATAAAAGACTAGGTCTGAATGCCCTTGCTGTTCTCTGATCCTAGTCACCATCTTAAAACATACGGCCAAATTCTCTACAATGCCTTTGGCAAGCCATCTGACACTAAAAGAGGGCTATTCTAATTCACAGTATGTCCTTAACTTTTGAACATTCAGTTTCATCCTATAATCACCTCAATTCTTTTTAAAAATTATTTATTATGCATTTCAAAGGATTTGATTTTGATGCTTTCCTTCTCATTTCCTCCATTGTGGTGCACTTTCACTCTTACTTTCACTTTTGGGTCCACCAGATTGGTCCTATTACAGGAGTTTCAGATGCTGCTTAGCCAGAAACGTGCCTTCCCCTGTCACAGCCTGCTGAAGCTGCAAAGCTGGTCTTATCAGCCATATGCAGCATCCTAGGTCTGATTTCCCCGACACTCAACTCAGAGGACACAGCCGGCAGTAAGGGATCTGTGCCGCCCCACATTACTCTCAGCATTGGCCTCTGGAAAGACTGTCTCTTTCACACATTTTCATACACCTCTCCTGCCCCAGGACTCCTCATCAGATGAAATGAGCCTCTTTCATGTCCCAGGTAGGTTCACATGCACCCACACACTCCCAGTTGGGGTGGCAAGTCACTCTCGCCACCTTGCCAGCAAGCTCTACCTTGCTGCACTTGCTCCTCTGTCAGCCCATTTCCTCCCTTTTACCAGTTCCAGTGTTAGTGGGGACATGAGGTTCATCCAAATTGGCAAGTCACTCCTGCCACCCCCGTCACTCTGAGTTGGATTTGTGGTCATTCCCTGGGAGGTGATCAAGTTCCCCTTTGTCCTTATGGGACAGGCTTTCCTGTCTTGGGTCCATACTCCTTACTGTGATTCCTGAAGTGCTGGTATCATCCAGCAGCCCCATCCCTGGTTCCATTGCACTGCCAGGCAGGGCCCGGGTTTCAGGAAGAGCTGGTTTCCATCTGGGTGAAGCTCCCCTGTGGCATGCCGTGGATGCTGATTGTCTCCCAGCCCCAGGGCTCTAGTCCTGCAATCAAAGGAGAAAGTAAATCCTTTGTCTCCAATTCCAGAAATGTAGCAGTGTTTTAAGGAGTCAGAGAGACCGCTGGGGTTCAGGAGGATACTTATTAACTATTTAGGTCCACCGGCCCACTCGGATTAACATCCAAAGGACTGAGTCCTGAGCAAAGAGTTAAGTTACCTTTTAAGCATTTCATGGGTTGGGGGAGATTTGTGCAGGGGGAATAATACTAGAAGTGAGAAACAAAGACTGTTATTCAATTGAGATATGCATTACATCATTTCTTACTTTTCAAGAAAAAAACATGTTTTGCAACTTGAGTTTATCTGTCTAGTGACCTTGCAGCTGCACACCTAGGGAAACAGGGTCTTCACAATGCCTGGGAAAGGAGGAGAAATAAGGCTCACTAGCCACAGAAAAACAGGCAGTTAGTTTTTAAAGGACTCCAGCTCTTTCTCTTTCTTAGGGGGAGCTGGGTTTTCTTACATACAACTGAGTTTCTGCTTACACACTCTAGTTTCCTTTAATTTCTGTTCAATGTAGGAACACACTAGAATTCTCACCAAAACTGCATTCTCAATTTTCTTCTGGGGGCCTGTGATTGAGCCTTTACCTTAGATGTAAATCCTCCCAGAGTTTTGTCTCTAATCTTAGAATTTCTATTCTTTTTTTAAGCTTGTTTCTTATCTAGGATGAAAGAATTGTAATGCCACTTTATGGTTTCACCTGTGCCTTATTCTGTAAACATTTTTGCCATCTATGAAGTAAAATTCCCAACATTAGGACAATTCTTTATCCAATTGTTATTTTTATTTATTTATTTATTTGAGATGGAGTCTTGTTGTGTCACCCAGGCTGGAGTGCATTGGTGCAATCTTAGCTCACTGCAATCTCCACCTCCTAGGTTCAAGAGATTCTCTTGACTCAGACTCCTGAGTAGCTGAGATTACAGGCACCCACCTTCATGCTCAGCTAATTTTTGTACTTTTAGCATGTTTAGTAAATTTTGTATTTTCAGTTTCACTATGTTGGTCAGACTGGTCTTCAACTCCTGAACTCCAGTAATCTGCCCACCTCAGCCTCCCTAAGTGCTGGGATTACAGGTGTAAACCAATTGTTTCTGAGGAATGAATTTTCCAAAAGTTCTCAAGCCTTTTTGTCAGGTACATCTTGGCCTTTTCTTCCTGGCTGGGGTCCGATGAATCACAAGTGAGCACTATTTTTCTATATTCCTCACCAGTGATAATCACTGTACCCTTTATTTTTGATTAAAAGAAATCAAAAATGAAGATACTTATTTGAAAAGTATCTAAAGACAAACTAGGATGGCAGATGGCATGAGGAGTTGAATTTATACTCATACACGCCCAGGTGAAATTTTACCTGTTTGAACTGGGAAAATTACAGATGTACTAAAAACAGCTGCATTTGACTAGAATTATTTATACTGAGCCTGATCACACACCTCCTGAAGAGACAGCTGTGCTAAATTAAGCTGATGATTGCATAGATACATTCTAAGCTGGCAACCAAACATTGTCCATCACAGACTGTGCTAAAATCTTTCACTTGAGTAAACTCACAGTAAAACTTTATAAGCCCCTCCCTGACCTCATCTGAATGGAACATGATATAGCTTCTTGCTAAATTTGTGTCTCCCAGACAGCAATTATAAAAAATCATGATTAAAATGCCTCTTATTTTGTTTATTTTCCATAGGGTTTTAGTTTCATGCTTTAAAAATGCTTTTCTCAAGAAGGCATAGAGCCCATTCTCTTATCTGGAGAGAATCACAGACACAAGGCCTTGCAAAAGACCCAACTAAAAATACATACACACATAAAAGTAGCAAGAATTTAAGACTCAAAATATTAAATATGTTACAAAAGTATATAAGCAATAGAATAAATGGGATGAGTAGCAAAATGGATGAAATCAACTGTGAGTTGAAAGCCTGAAAGTTCAGATGAAGGTGTTGAAAATGCTTTAGAAAAAACTAAAGACATCACTTTTTATAAAAATAAAGAGCTGGGCTCAGTGGCTCACACTTGAAATTTCAGCTACTTGGGAGGTTGGGGCAAGAGAATCAATTAAGGCCAGAAGTTTGAGACAAGCCTAAGCAAGACCCCATCACTAAAAATGTTTTAAAAATTATTTCGGCATTGTGGCATGTACCTGTAGTCTCAACTACTTGGGAGGCTGAGACAGGAGGATCACCTGAGCTCAGGAACTTGAGGTTACAGTGAGCTATAATCATGCCACTGTACTCCAGTCTGGAGTGTGGCAAAATCTAGTCACAATAAAATAAAATAAAATAAAATAAAATAAAATAAAATAAAATCTAGTCACATTAAAATAAAGCACAATTAACAAGGACAAAAATAAAATTGTACAACTTGGCAATAAAAAAAAATGAGCAATTGTGGGGGAAAGGGGTTGAAAGTATAATTTCCTTTTTATTTTCTTAACTAGTCCTTACTTAGACTTTCTCACTTAACTAAAATGTTCTTATATTTTGGTGCTTAGTTAACCCAGCACATTTTTAATTAATTTGTTTAAAGATAGATACTCACATAAGCTTTCCATTGTTTGCAAATTACAAGAGCCAAATTTTAAAAAAATGTTTGACCTCTAAATTTTTTAAATAGCAATATTTAATGAAACAAAAATTATAAAAAACACTTTGTAAAACATTTAGTATGTAACTGCTGTTTCTAACACATAATAAATCCAATTATGGCAGAGACTCACTCTGTTGTTGAGAATCTCTCCATTATGTGACTGCTCCTTGGGGTGCTTAAACCTCAGCAAGAAAGAATATATAAATGTCTGAACATTGCTTTAAAAAGACAATGTACATTAAATGTAGAGATATGTGACCAGCTTATAAAACTGTGCACTTTTTCCACAGCAGGCAAACTGGAACCTGGATAGCCCAGGGTCACAGTTCATGAGAACATAGGGCTGGACTGAGAACAAGCAGCCTGGAGGGCGCCCAAGATGGCCTAATAGGAACAGCTCCAGACTCCAGCTCCCAGTGTGAGTGACACAGAAGATGGGAGATTTCTACATTTTCAACTGAGGTACCGGGTTCATCTCACTGGGCATGTCAGACAGTTGGTGCTGTTCTGCCAGTGCAGCCCGACCTGTGAGAGCTGAAGCATGGTGAGGGATCGCCTCGCCTGGGAAGTGCAAGGGGGAAGGGAATCCCTTTTCCTAGCCAAGAGAAACTGAAACACATGACATCTGGAAAATCGGGTAACTCCCACCCTAATACTGCACTTTACCAAGGGTTTTTGCAAATGGCACACCAGGAGATTATATGGAAAGGAACAACAGGTACCAGCCATTGCAAAAACATGCCAAAATGTAAAGACCATTGATGCTAGGAAGAAACTGTATCAACTAAAGAGCAAAATAACCAGCTAATACCATAATGACAGGATCAAGTTGACACATAACAATATTAACCTTAAATGTAAATGGACTAAATGGTCCAATTAAAAGACACAGACTGGCAAAGTGGATAAAGTGTCAAGACCCATCAGTTTGCTGTATTCAGGAGACCCATCTCACATGCAGAGACACAGATAGGCTCATAATAAAGGGATGGAGGAAGATCTACCAAGCAAATGGAAAACAAAAAAAAGCAGGGGTTGCAATCCTAGTCTCTGATAAAACAGACTTTAAACCATCAAAGATCAAAAGAGACAAAGAAGGCCATTACATAATGGTAAGGGGATCAATTCATCAGGAAGAGCTAACTGTCCTAAATATATATGCACCCAATACAGGAGCACCCAGATTCATAAAGCAAGTCCTTAGAGAGTTACAAAGAGACTTAGACTCCCATACAATAATAATGGGAGACTTTAACACCCCACTGTCAGCATTAGACAGATCAACGAGACAGAAAGTTAACAAGGATATCCAGGAATTGAACTCAACTCTGCACCAAGCAGACCTAATAGAAGTCTACAGAACTCTCCACCCCAAATCAACAGAATATACATTCTTCAAAATTTGACATTAAATACTTATCATTTTGCATTTGGCTTATTTTACATGGTATAATGTCTTCAAGTTTCATCCATGTTGTGGCATGCATCGGCATTGCATTTGTTTTGAGATGGAGTCTCTGAGCAATCATGACGTTGCTGCCTCAGCCTCCCTGGGCTCAAGTGATCCCTATGACTCAGATGGACCTCCCCTGTGGCTGGGACTACAGGCACATACCATCAACCTCAGCAAATTTTTGTGCTATTGGTAGAGATGGAATTTTGCTGTTTTGCTCAGGCTGGTCTCAAATTCCCAGGCTCAGGAGATCCTCTCATCTTTGCCTCCCAACGTTCTGAGATTATGAGCATAAGCCACCATGCCCAGCAGCATTGCATCATTTTAAGGCTAAATAATATTCTGTTGTTTGTGTATATACTGTATTTTCTTTATTGGTTTATCTCTTAGAAAATATCTGGACTGGTTTTTACATTTTGTACTATAAATGATGCTGCTATAAAATTTGGTGTGAAAGTATCAGTGTATAAGTGAATAAAATTTTAAAACCTGAACACTTACCTGCATGTAGTTCTTAGAGTGAATAATAGAGCCAGTCACAGTGGCTCACACCTGTAATCCCAAAACTTTGGGAGGCTGAGGTGGACAGATGACTTAAGCTCAGGAGCTTGAGACCAGCCTGGGCAACATGGTGAAATCCTATCTCTACTACAAATTCAAAGATTAGCTGGGTGTTATGGATTTACAGCCAAATTATACCAAATGTACAAAGAAGAGCTGGTATAATTCCTACAGAAACTCTCCCCAAAAATTGAGGAGGGGCATCTCCTCTCCAATTCATTCTATGAGTTCTCATTCTCAACTCTATTTATATATATAATATATATAAATATATATTATATGTATATTTAAATACATGATATATATTCATATATTTATATATTTTTGACACAGTGTCACTCTGTAATCAGGCTGGAGTGCAGTGGTGCAATTTCAGCTCACCGCAACTTCTGACTCCCTGGTTCAAGGGATTGTCCTGCCTCAGCTTCCCGAGTAGCTGGGATTACAGGCACTTGCCATTATGTCCAGCTAATTTTTGTAATTTTAGTAGAGACAGCGTTTCACCATGTTGGCCAGGATTGTCTCAATCTTCTGATCTCATGGTCCACCCGCCTTGACCTCCAAATGTGCTGGGATTAGAGCCATGAGTCACTGCGCCTGGCCCACATGAATTTTAAAATAGTTTTCTATGTCTGTAAAAATTTTATTTAATAGTTTCATAGAAATAACATTGAATCTGTAAATTGCTTTCTGCAGTATAGCCATTGTATCATATTGGATCTTCCTATCCATGAGCATGAGATGTTTTCCATTTGTTTGTGTCTTTTCTAATTTCTTTGAGCAGTGTTTTGTAATTCTCATTGTAGAGTTCTTTCACGTCCCTGGTGAACTGTGTTTCCAGATATTTTATTATTTTAGAGGCAATTGTGAATGGATGGCCTTTCTGATTTTGCTGTCAGTGTGGCTATTGTTGGTGTACAGAAATTTTAATGATCTTTGCACACTGATTTAGATCTTGAAAGCTTGCTGAAGTTGTTTATTGACTAAAGAAGCTTTACGGCTGAAACTATAGGGTTTTCTAGATTTAGAATCATGTTATCTGCAAACAGAAATAGTTTGACTTTCTCTCTTCCTATTTGGATGCTCTTTTTATTTCTTTCTCTTGCCTGATTGCTCTGGTCAGGACTTCCAATACTATGTTGAATAGAAATGGTGAGAGAGAGAATTCTTGCCTTGTACTGGTTTTCAAAAAGAATGCTCCCAGCTTTTGCCCATTCAACAGAATGTTGGCTGTGGGTTTGTTATAGATGGCTTTTATTATGTTCTGCATCTATTGAGATAATCATGTGTTTTTTGTTTTTAGTTCTGTTTATTTGATGTATTACATTTATTGATTTGCACATGCGGAACCAACTTTGCATCATAAGAAGGCAGCCTACTTGATTATGATAGATTACCTGTTTGATGTGCTGCTGGATTTGGTTTGAAAATATTTTGTTGAGAACTTTTGTATTGATGTTTTTCAAGAACATTGGCCTAAAGTTTTCTATATTTGCTGTGTCTCTGCCAGGTTTTGGTGTCAAGATCATGCTGACCTCATAGAATGATTTGGAGAGGATACTCTGCTAAATTTTGGGGGATAGTTTCTGTAGGAATTGTACCAGCTCTTCTTTGTACATTTGGTAGAATTTCACTGTAAATCCATAAGATCCAGGTTTTTTTTTTATTATTATTATTTTCATTGGCAAGCTACTTATTACGTATTTAATATCAGGGCTTGTTATTGATCTTTTCAGGAAATCAATGTCTTCCTGGCTCAATCTTTGTAGAGTGTGTATGTCTAGGAATGTATCTATTTCTTTTAAGTTTTCTAGTTTGTGTGTATAAAGGTGTTCATGTTAGTACTGACCCCACATAAATAAAAGCAACCATCAGAAATCACTAAAGTTTAACACTTATCTTTATGTCTTTAATCTATTTTTATGTAATTTTTGTATACGGAATGTGATAAAGATTCAACTTTACTAGTTTAAATGTGGACTTGTTTTCCCAGCGTCACTTGTTGAAAAAACTGTCCTTTTCTTTACATAATGATGTAGGCACCCTTGTCAAAAGACAATCAATAATTTATGTAAGGGTTTTTTGGATTATCTATTTTATTTATTTGTTCTCTATCATTGTTTTTATGCTTTATACTCTGCTGTCTGTGAATGAGGCTGATCTGTGAGAGGATTATAACAAGGAGCCTGAGAACTTTGCTTGTTCATTTTTCTCCTGCTGTAAGGATTAAGGAATTCTTAAAGCTAATGTAGAGGCTTGGATGAGTGCAAAACACTAGAAATTCATGTGATTGAGCTGTGAGCAGCCAAAAGGCTGCTGAAAGCTACATTAAACAGGTCTTGTTAGTATCTGCTTTACCCCCATGAAGGAGCCTGCTCCTTCTGCACTTCTAATTTTTTTCCTTTGTCTATAGCCAACTTAAGCAGCCTTAAATATTAAACTACATAAGATTGGAGATTTGGAGGGGGGAACTCAAACATTTATAGTTCTGTTGGATACAGATATCTAATTCACCATTCTGTGTAGTCCCCTATGATGCACAGAAGATATAGGTGTTAGGGTGGGTGGAAGTGCTGACAAACGTAGGGCCAAGAGTGATTACAAAGAGGTAGAAAGAAGAAAGTTCTTAATCCTGGGTATTCTTGAAATGTAAGGAATCACAGACCTTAGTATACCAAGCCAAGATAGAAAAATATCTCCCAACCACTCAAACCCTCATTTTCATGTGAATCACTTTTGGCCCCTTGTGCCCTCATCCTCCTGCCCAGGGGATAGTGTCATCCTACTTTAGCCCTTGCCTCAAACAACACTTAACACTATAGTCTGTGTTTACATAGAAGAAACTGAACACAGAAAAAAAATTGTGCTAATTCTACACGTGTTTCATGACTCTTATAAAGTACAAATTGTAGAATGAACATATTAACAATAAGACTTCTGTAAATACAAATTTTATTTTATTTTATTTTATTTTATTTTATTTTATTTTATTTTATTTTATTTTATTTTATTTTTGAGACAGGGTCTCACTCTCACCCAGGTTGAAGTGCAGTGATGTAATCTCAGCTTACTGCCACCTCCGTCCCTGGGCTCAAGTGATCCTCCCAGGTAGCTGCAACTATGAATGCGCACCACCACACACACCTAATTTTTTACTTTTTGTAGAGTCGGAGTTTCCGCATGCTGCCTAGGTAGTGTCAAACTCCTGAGCTCAACCAATCAATCCTCCCACCTCAGTCTCCAGAAGTGCTAGTATTACAGAAGTTAACCACCATGCCTGGCAGTGTTCTATAAATATACATTTTAATGAGCATTATATGACAATAGACATTCTTAGATTGATAGAAATAAATATTTAATTTATACTAAGTACAACCCCAAGGCTCCTTTTAAAAATTGTCTGATTACTACTGTGAATTAGCCAAGTCAATTCAAGTCAGGTCCTTCTGCTTTGACTGATGATAAAGAGTCAGAAAGCATGAGTCACCAGACAGTGGGGAGCAGAAGAAAAAAGTTGGACTGTAGTTCACTGATCTATTTCTCCTGTGATTGGCACTATTCTGTCTCTCCAAAAAGTTCAACCAGTTGTGATTTGTTATAGGCTGTGTCTGAACTATCCAGAAATGTTATTAGGTTCCAACTGAGCTATGAGTTTGGAATACTTTACTATCTGTTATCTACAGAAGAAAATACATGCAGCTACTTAAGGGCACATTCTCTGCCAAGCACTGTGCTAAGCAAAAGCTTACAGATGTGAGTTGACTTAATCTTTTGGAAAGCTCAAGGATCAAGGGACTCATTATTCGAATTTTATACAGGAGGACAAAATGTTGTCTCACTGTGAGTGGCTGCTTAGAAAGAATAAATGAATAACCAAAGACGCATGACTGGTAAGTGGTAAATTAGAATCTCAAAACCAATCATTTAATCCTATCATTTTGGTAAGCTGAGCAACCCCTTGCCAGTGGTCAAAAAAAAAAATGCCTGGAAAAGAGAGTGTGGAATTTGATAAAAAGTTAAAAACTTTGTGTTGATATTCATGAAAAAGTATTAGATTATCACAAAACTTTATGTTCATTTTTAAATTAATGCAATGCATAAAAGTGTTTACAAAACTTGCACATGCACTTGAGAGCAACACTTGGGAGAGATTTACATAGAATATACATTTTCCTTAAAAAACATATATGCAGCCACAGGTAACTCTAATTACTACACAAATTAGGTGTTTCATCTAAGAATGAGATTACTAATTATGTGTTTAATAAATTTTATATTTATTTATAAAATTTGAATAAATTTATAAATAATTTTCACTATTACTATTCAATGATCACTAAGAACTCACTGAATACATCTTAGACAAGATAGCACATATGTGAATGTGAGTGTGTGTGGGGGAGAACCACTTGAACTCAGGAGGCATAGCTTGCCATGAGCTGATATCATACCACTGCACTCCAGCCTGGGTGATAGAACAAGATCCTGTCTCAAAAAAAAAATGGAAAATTAACATGAACATAATTTACCATTTGCATATTTCTCTAGTGTTTTTCCCATCAGGTTTCAATCAGGTTTCAATCTTTATTTAGAAACTCTTGCCTTTTTAAATATTTGTTCCACACTCCACCCAAACTCTCGCTGCCAAAACCTTAGGTCTCTGAATTTTCTATTTTAGTCCCTGACTCCTGAATAGCACCTCTAGGGCCTGAAGAAACTTGCTAAACTGAAGGGAGGAATAGACGCATAGCTGGCTTTTTCACCTGCTGATTGTAGAGCCACAGCGCCTTGAGTGAACATAGACAGTAACCAGAACAACAGGCCTTGGGTGAGACCAAGCACTCTGATGGATTCATATCCTGACCAATTGCAGTCATAGTTGCGATGACCACAGAGATGTTTATGTCACTCCACATTCATGTGTCTCAGAACACACACACACACACACACACACACACAGAGAGAGAGACTCCATTTGTTTAGGAGAAAGTAAGGGAAGAAAAGAAGAGTCTCTTCCAGGAAATTCAGAAAATTATCCAAGACCATGTTGTCCAAGACCATCAAGGTAGTACCTCTGTGAGCCTGCAAAAACCAGTGTTACTGGGCTTGATATATCCCCTAACATAGAAAAAGCTTAGATCACAACACCCAAGTCCTTTCAAATACCTCTAAAGCCTCCCCAAGAGCAATGGCTACAAACAAGCCCAGGCAGTGCTGACTACAATAAATATCAAATCTTCAATGGTAAGACAACATTTAAGATCTACTGGCATCAGCAAATGATTTAAAAAAGCACTAAATCCAATGAACTGAAAAAGGAACCAGGGACCAATCCTGGAGAACTAAAAATATGTCATTTTTCTGATAGAGAATTCAAGGTAGCTGTGTTAGGGAAACAAAGAAATTCAAACTAACGAAAGAAAAAATTCAGAATTCTATCAGATATCTTTAACAAGCAGATTAAAATAATTGTACTTATTTATTTAATTATTCATTTATTTAGAGGAAGTTTCACTCTTTTTGTCCAGGCTGGAGTGCAGTGGTCCAATCTCAGCTCACTGCAACCTCTGCCTCCTGGCTTCCAGTGATTATCTTCCCTGAGCCTCCAGAGTAGCTGGGATTACAAGTGCCTTCCTCCATACCTTTAATAGAGATAGGGTTAGACAGATCACCTCAGGTGATCTGCCCACTTTAGCCTCCCAAAGTGCAGGGATTACAGGCATGAGCCACCACTCCTGGCCTAAAATAATTTTCACAAGAGTCAAGCAGAAATTTTGGGGCTACAAAATGCAACGAGGTAACTGAAGAATGCATTAATGTCTTTAAATAGCAGAATTGATCAAGCAGAAGAAAGAATTATTGAGCTTCAAGAAAGGTTATTTAAAAATACACAGTCAGAGAAGACAAAAGAAAAAAGAATGAAAAAAAAAAAAAGAACAACTCTCAGTGTAACTCTCAGTCCAAGGCTGAGGACATGAGAACTTGGAATTTTGCTTGTGTAAGTCCTGGAGTCAAAAGACCAAAGAGCCTGAAGTTGTGATGTGCAAAGATAGGAAAAGAAGAGTGTGCTGAGAGAGAGAGAGAGAGAGAGAGAGAGAAAACAATTTTTCTTTCTTCTCTTTTTAAATTAAATTAAATTAAATTTACTTTTTTTTTTTTTCTTTTTTGAGACAGAGTCTCGCTGTGTCGCTCAGGCTGGAGTGCAGTGTCGCGATCTCGGCTCACTGCAAGCTCCGCCTCCCAGGTTCACGCCATTCTTCTGCCTCAGCCTCCCAGTAGCTGGGACTACAGGCGCCCGCCACTACACCCGGCTATTTTTTTTTTGTTTTGTTTTGTTTTTTTGTATTATTAGTAGAGACGGGGTTTCACCATGTTAACCAGGATGGTCTCGATTTCCTGACCTTGTGATCCACCCGCCTTGGCCTCCCAAAGTGCTGGGATTACAGGCGCCCGGCCTAAATTTACTTTTTTGAGATGGAGTTTCACTCTTGTTGCCCGGAATGGAGTGCAGTGGTGCCATCTCGGCTCTCTGCAGTCTCTGACGCCCAGGTCTAAGGCTTTTTGTGCCTTAGCTTTCCAAGTAGCTGAGATTACAGGCATGAGTCGCCACACCAGCTAATTTTTGTATTTTTAGTAGATGCTGGGTTTTACTATGTTGGTCAGGGTGGTCGGGATCTCCCGTCCTCAGGTTATCCACCCGTCTCAGCCTGTGAAACTGCTGGGATTTTAGGCATGAGCCACCAAGCCTGGCCCTGTCTTCCTTCTTTATCTTGGATCCTCACTAATTGGATGGTTTCTGCCCACGTAAAGAATGAGCCTTTCCACTCACTTCCAAGATGGCCAAGTAGGAAAAGTTCCAGTCTGTAGCTCCCAGCAAGATTGATGCAGATGATTGATTTCTGATTTTCCAATTGAGGTACCTTGTTCATCTCATTGGGACTGGTTGGACGGTGGGTGCAGCCCACAAAGTGTGAGCTGAAACAGGGCAGGGTGTTGCCTCACCCAAGAAGCATAAGGGATCAGGGGACTTTCCTTTCCTAGCCAAGGGAAGCCATGAGTGACTTTACCTGAAAGAACAGTACACCCCTGCCCAAATACTGCACTTTTCCCATGGTCTTCAAAACTGGCAGACGTGGAGATTGCTTCCTGTGCCTGGCTTAGTGGGTCCCATACCAATGGAGCCTCGCTAACTGCTAGTGCAGCAGCCTAAGATTGACCTGGGACACAGGATTTTGGCAGGGGGAGGGGCATTCACCATTTCTGAGGCTTGAGTAGGTGGTTCTATGCTCACAGTAGAAACAAAGTGGCAGTGAAGCTAAAACTGGGTGGAACCCATTGCAGCTCAGCAAGGCATACTGCCTCTCTAGAGATTCCACCTCAGGGGGCAGGGCATATGTGAACAAAAGACAGAAGACAACCTCTCCAGACTCAAATCTCCCTTCATGGCACTTCTGAAGAGAATAGTGCTTTCCCAGCATGGCATTTGAGCTTCAATAACAGAGAGATTGCATCCTCAAATAGGTCCCTGACTCCTGTGTAGCCTGACTGGGAGACACCTCCCAGTAGGGGCTAAAAGACACCTCACACAGGCAGGTGCCCCTCTGGGACAAAGCTTCCAAAGGAAGGATCAGACAGTGTTATTTGCTGTTCTGCAGCCTCTACTGGTGAAACCCAGGCAAACAGGGTCTGGAGAGGACCTCCAGCAAACTGCAACAGATTGTCTGTTAGAAGGAAAGCTAACAAACAGAAAGGAATATCATTGACATCAACTAAAATGGAAATTGACACCAAAACCCCATCGATTGGTCACCTACATCAAACAGCAAAGGTAGATAAAACCACGAAGATAGGGAGAAAGCAGAGCAGAAAGTCTAAAAATTCCAAAACCAGAATGTCTTTTCTCATCCAAAGGAACACAACTCCTCGGCAGCAAGGGAAAGAAACTGGATAGAGAATGAGTTTGGTGAGTTAACAGAAGTAGGCTTTAGAAGGTAGGTAATAACAAACTTCTCCAAGCTAAAGAAGCATGTTCCAACCCATCGCAAGGAAGCTACAAACCTTGAAAAAAGGATAGACAAGTGGCTAACTAGAATAGCCAGTGTAGAGAAGAGCTTAAATGAGTTGATGGAGCTGAAAACCACAGTACGAGAACTTCATGAAGCATATACAAGCTTCAACAGCCAATTTGATCAGGCAGAAGAAGGGATATAAGTGACTGAAGATCAAATTAATGAAATAAAGCATGAGGACAAGATTAGAGGAAAAAAAGTGAAAAGAAATGAGCAAAGCCTCCAAGAAATATGGGATATATGAGAAGACCAAATCTACATTTGATTGGTGTAACTGAAAGTGACAGGGATAATGGAACGAGATTGGAAAATGCTCTTCAGGATATTACCCAGGAGAATTAGCAAGGCAAGGCCAACATTCAAATGTAGTAAACACAGACAACATCACAAGACACTCCTCAAGAAGAGTAACCCCAAGACACATAATTATCAGATTCATCAAAGTTGAAATGAAGGAAAATATGTTAAGGGCAGCCAGAGAGAAAGGTCAGGTTACCCACTTAGGGAAGCCCATCAGACTAACAGTGGATATCTCAGCAGAAACCTGACAAGCCAGAAGAGAGTGGGGGCCAATATTCAACATTCTTAAAGAAAAGAATTTTCAACTCATTTCATATCCAGCCAGAGTAAGCTTCAAAAGCGAAAGAGAAACAAAATCCTTTACAGATAAGCAAATGCTGAGAGATTTAGTCACCACCAGGCCTGCCTTACAAGAGCTGCTGAAGGAAACACTAAACATGGAAAGGAACAACTGATACCAGCCACTGAAAACAATATCCCAAATTGTAAAGGCAATCGATGCTATAAAGAAACTCTATCAATTAACAGGCAAAATAACCAGCTAGCATCATAATGACTGGATCAAATTCACACATAACACTATTAACCTTAAATGTAAATGGGCTAAATGTGACAGTTAAAAGACACAGACTGGCAAATTGGATAAAGAGTCAAAAACCATCAATGTGCTATACTCAGGAGACCCATCTTATGTGCAAAGACACACATAGGCTCAAAATACAGGGATGGAGGAAGATCTACCAAGCAAATGGAAAGCAAAAAAAAAGCCGGGGTTCCAATCCTAGTCTCTAATGAAACAGACTTTAAACCAACAAAAATCCAAAGAGGCAAAAGAGAGCATTATGTAGTGGTAAGAAAATCAATTCTACAAGAAGAGGTAACTATCCTAAATATGTATACACCCAATACAGGAGTACCAAGATTCATAAAGCAAGTTCTTATAGACCTACAAAGAGACTTACACTCCCATACAGTAATAATGGGAGACTTTCCCTCCCCACGGTCAATACTAGATCAAAAAGACAGAAAGTTAACAAGAATATCCAGGACTTGATCTCAGCTCTGGAGCCACTGGACCTAGTAGACATCTACAGAACTCTCCACCCCAAATCAACAGAATATATATTCTTCTCGGTACCACATCACACCTATTCTAAAATGGACCACATAATTGGAAGTAAAACACTTCTCAGCAAATGTAGAAATACAGATATCACAACAAACTGCATTTCAGACCACAGTGCAATCAAATTAGAACTCAGGATTAAGAGACTCACTCAAAACTGCACAACTACATGGAACCTGAACAGCCTATTCCTGAATGGCTACTGGATAAACAACAAAATGAAGGCAGAAATAAAGATGTTGTTTGAAATCAATGAGAACAAAGACACAATGTACCAGAATTTCAGGTACATATTTAAAGCAGTATGTAGAGGGAAATTTATAGCACTAAATACCCACAAGAGAATGCAGGAAAGATCTGAAATTGACACTGTAACATAACAAATGAAAGTACTAGAGGACCAAGAGCAAACAAATTCAAAACTAGCAGAAGGCAAGAAATAACTGAAATCAGAGTAGAACTAAAGGAGATAGAGACACAAAAAATCCTTCCAAAAATCAATGAATCCAGGAGGTGGTTTTTTGAAAGGATCAACAAAAAAGGTAGATAGCTAGCAAGACTAATGAAGAAGAAAAGAGAGAAGAATCAAATAGATACATAAAAATGGTAAAGAAGATATCACCACCTATCCCACAGAAATACAAACAACCATCAGAGAATACTGTAAACACTTCTATGCAAATAACCTGGAAAATCTAGAAGAAATGGATAAACTGCTGGACACATACACTCTGCCTAGACCAAACCAGAAAGAAATTAAATTTCTGAATAGATCTGTTTTGTATGTTTTTTTTTTTTTTTTTTTACGGTTTTTCGGAGACAGAATCTTGTTATCTTGCTCAAGATGTTCTTGAGATTCTAGGCTCAAGCAATGCCTGCCTCAACCTCCCAAAGTGCTAGAATTACAGGGATGAACAACCATGCATGTCTGGCAGTCTCCAGGTATTCTTTAATTTATGTAAGCTAAGAACTAAAATTAATTTTTATAAGTACACCCCTGATCATGTTGACACTTATACATATGCTCTTATATTAATTTCTAAATCAAGACAATAAAAAGGTGATAGTTCCAACAAATATGCTGCATCTATTCCAAGAATAACCAAAAATGCAATAATCTCCTTTCTAGAAGATGAGGTAAAGCTGTTGGATAATGTTCACTGTTTTCCTGATTAAAGAGTAAGGTATAAAATGAACATTGTTTACATGCTGATATAAAAGTAATAAGCATTATATTACATGGCAAAGAATAATAGAAGAGCAAAAACAACAATATTTGGTTAATATATGCATACAGAAACATTAATATAGTCTTAACTATATAGGAAGGCCATCGTCATGGCAATTATAGTCCTCATGTATATCACTGGTTATGTGGTTGTAGTTTGTATTTCTAACGACTTTCTACTGTCCATGATGTATTACATTTAGCAAGTATCTGAGCTGGCTGTGGTTCTTTACTCAGAGTTGTGACCCAAACTTTTATTCCTAAGGAGTATTTGTTGGTTTTATTCTTTCCTGGATTGTGTTCTTGTAATTTTCCATTGACCTTAATTACAGTACATTCTAATAGTATGTATTTCCGACATAGTCTTCATTATTTCATTGTGGATTAGTATTTTAATTTTTCCCTTGGTATTCTAGGTTTATTACCCCAGGTAACACCATAACTCCCTTCTAAGTCTGTTGACTCAGAGGCCTGAGGATCCCAAAGTAGCACAGTGGCATTGTTAATTTTCAGTTCATTGGAATCACTTAATCTGTTTGGGGAAATAATTCTTATTCTGGAACTGAGACCTCTAGGCCAGCAGAATGTAGTCATGGGAGCAGAACCAAAATTATTGTGAGAGGGTCATGAGGGGCAATCATGAATGATGCCACCCCCATTTTCACGTCTTCGGTTTTAGACTCATAAATCTTGACTATGGGAGAAATGGTACCATAGGTTGAATGCTGATGCAGAGCATGTATCACCTTCTGAAGAACCTGGTTTCATTGTTAAGAAGTTTTGTCGTCTATTTGGTGCTGTAGCCAACATTTCAAAAGGCCATTTCATCATTCTTTTAAGTCGGTTGCTTCAGGGTAATGGAAAGCACGCTAAGTCCATTGACTTCCATAAGAATGAGCACATTGCTACACTTTGACTGTGACGTGAGTTTCTTGGTCTCGACAATACTATGTAGAATATATTGGGGATGGATGAGGGATTCTGTGAGTCCATGGAGGGTAGTTTTGACTGAAGAATTCCATGCCAGGAAAGCAAATTTATATCCTTGGTAAGAGCCTACTGCAGTGAGTACAAACTGTTGGCCCCTATATTATAAAAGTTATTCAATGTAATAATTTTACTACCAGGTGCCTGGTGAATCACCCTAGAAATGATGTCATATCAAAGGCACAGTGTTAATCTGTGCTGCTGTCAAATTAAACATTCAGAATTGACTGTAGCCAGACTGGTCTTTGGGATTCAAAGTCCATATTGCTTAGCCCATGCATTGCTTCTGTTTCTGCTACTATGTTCACATTGTTTATAAACCCATCGGGTGATGATGGGGGTGGCAGGGAAATAAGAATGATCCATACTCACAGAACAAGTCATTTTTTCCACATGATTATCAAAATTCTGGTCTGATGCTGTTAACCCTTGGTGGGCATTCACATAGAGCATACATATCTTTTTGTAATTTACCCAGTGAGAGAGGTTTATCCACAATTTTTTTCTTTGTTTGCCATGAATTCTGTAATCATGTACCTTCCGAGTCATTGACCATGTAGCAAATTCATGAGCCACAGCAGCGTTGTGGGATTGGGTATCATAGGATCTCAAACTCCTTGTCTTAAGCAATCCTTGCCTCAACCTCTTAAGTAGCTAAGACTATAGGTGCACAACCACAACACCTAGCTAATTTTCTTTTATTGTTAGTAGAGATGAGATTTTTCCTGTTTTCCAGGCTGGTCTCATGCTCCCCAACTCAAGCAATTCTCCTAGCTTGGCCTGCATCGTGCTGGGACTAGAGGCATAAGTCACCACACTCAGCACCTATAATTTGATATTTTAAACAATACTATCTAGCGAAACCTATTATGAAGTTCTCTAGGGAAAGAAAGCTCACTATCCCAGTGTAAAATTTTATAGATATGATGTGTGCATGTGTGTATATACATGCTTGCTTGTTTGCATAGGTGTGTGTTTTCTGAGAAATGGTACCTCATTGCTTTCAGGCTAGGATAACATTCATGTTCTTCTGATGATGTCAAACATTGAGACTCCAGGATTCATAGAACAAGATTCCTAAGTGGTTCACGAGACCGTGAACTATTGACTAATGGGCACTTTGGAAGAAACAAGTGACCTAGGGACAAGAATGAGTGTGTAAATCATCTTCTCTGTGAATGGCTTTGTTCAGAGCACGCATTTCATGCCTTTCATTTTACAGTGATAGATATTGCTACTCTGAGTTTGTGAGAGATTGAACCTAGGGTCTACTGTGAAACTCTATAGACTGGATTTCTGTCTGAGGTAGCCCCTGCCTCTACCCGTAAACTGTGCCACACCCCAGTGGAGAATTCCTCTCTGGATAAATGGAAGTTCCGGATGATCCAATCCGATGGGCAGAGAGTGTAACTGTTTTTCTCAGGGGCTCTGGTTGAATAGTTTTGGGAACTTTCTGGAAGGATGCTCTGCACACAGAAATGTTGTGTCAGGGGAATCACGAGAAAACGGGTGACCCCGTGTCCATCCCACTTCCTCTCCTACCCCTCCATCAGGGATCACAGTTATTCCAGGATGACACGTGTTTTGGTTGTCGTTGGGCGACACCTAGCGACGACCGTTATTGAAAATATAAACATCACAGAACAGAAAAAGCTCTGGTCGCCTGCGCACAGCTCACTCGCTGAAACATTGAATTCTGGGCTTAAGCAATCCTCCGGCCTCAGCTTTCTGAGTAGCTGAGAATAGAGACAAGTGCCACAATGCTCGGCAATTTTTTAAGTATTGGTAATCTCTCTCGATGTGTTTCCCAGGTTGGTGCAAAACTCCTGGCCTCTATCCATCCTCCCACCTTGGTCTCCAGAAGTCCTGGGATTACAAGCATGAGCCAATGTGCTGAGTCCTATAATTGGATAATTTCAACGGTATTATCTAATGAAATGCATCACAAAGGCATTTTGCAAAAGACAGCTCACTATCATGATATAAACTTTTGTGCACATTTTGTGCTTACATGAGCGCACGTGCGTGCCTGAGTCTTTTCTGAGAAGTGATAATCTTTTCCTAGAGGCACTGGGTGAAGACCTGTGGGGACTGTCTGGGAGGGTGCCCTGGGCCCAGAAACGTAATCCAAGAGAGATCAGAAGACCAACGACCCCATGTTCCACCGTCTCCCTCTCCTTCTTCCACAACCCCTAAACCAGGGATCCTACTCATTGCGGGCTGATATGTCGTTCGGTTGTCATTTGGCGTCACCTAGCGGTCACTGTTATTGAAAATGTAGGCATCACACCCAAACTTCTGGCTACCTGCGCACAGCCAGGGAAAACTGGTTTCTCTCTGGCCCCACCCAGACACTTCTTCCCTTCCTCCCCCAATGCCTTGTTGCCTAGGAAACCTTCACCCTGGCTGGGCCTGATTTATTTATTTGTTTATTTTTCAGACGGAGTTTCCCTCTTGTCGCCCAGGTTTAAGTGCAGTGGCGCCATCTTGGCTGACTGCAACCTCTGCCTCCCGGATTCAAGGGATTGTGCTGCCTCAGCCTCCTCAGTAGCTGAAATTACAGGCGCCCGCCACTACTCCCAGCTAATTTTTGTATTTTTAGTAGGGACTTGGTGTCGCCATGTTGGCCAGTCAGGTCTCCAACTCCTAACGTCAGGTGATCCACCTACCTCGGCCTCCTAAAGTACTCGGATTACAGGCATAAGCCAGAGCACCTGACCTATCATTTGTTTTTCTTTTCTTTTCTTTTTTTTTTTAATAAACATGAACACTTCTATCTGAGTTTAAAAATTCTGTGAAAGAAAAATAAATATTGGGGCTTCCAAATCGCTCAACAAAAGGAAAAGTCAAGCTGGGAACTGCTTAGGGCCATCCTGCCTTCCATTCTATTCAAAGTCAATCTGCTCACAGCGGTTAATGCATATTTGATTGCCTCCTTTGCATGCTAATCAGAAACTCAAAAGAATGCAACCATTTGTCTATTAACTACGTATGACTGGGAAGTCCCCGCCTCACTTTGAGTCTTCCCGCCTTTGCTAAGTTCTCCCACCTTTGCATACCGAACCAATGTTCATCTTGCATAGGTTGGTTGATGTCGCTTGTCTCCCTATTCTCTTTTCTTTTATTATTTATTTATTTATTTATGAGTGAGATGAAGTCTGGCTCAGTCGCTCATGCTGGGGCCCAATGGAGCCATCTCAGCTGACTGCAAAATCCGGCTTGTGGCTTCAAGTGATTCTTCTGCCTCAGTCTACCAAGTACCTGGGATTCAGGCACCCGCCGTTATACCTGCCTAATTTTTGTATTTTCATAGAGACAAGGTTTAATCATGCTGGCCACGCTGGACTAGAACTCCTGATCTCAGATGATCCGTCAGCCTCTGCCTCTCAATGTGCTGGGATTACAGGCTTGAGCCATCACGCCAGGTGAGTTCTCTTTTCTTTGTGAAGGGCAAGACAAGGTGGAATGGATTCACTCGAAAGTGGAGTGCATGTTTTGGAAAGCATCATGGTTAGACCCATGTTAGACAGGTTAGTTTTACTGCGTGTGTTCTCCATGTGTTGTTACCCATGTGTTGCTACCATGGTAGTCCTGCTGGGTATGAGAGGAACTGTAGGTTCAGACATTTGGTGTATGTGCTTGGCTGAGGAGCCAATGAGGTGAAGTTACCATCTGTGGGATTACGACTGAAGGCCTCTAAGTCAGAATCTCACCAAGGAAGAAGGATGTGGCAGCCCTGTCCAGCCTTGGTTTGCCTCAGAGAGCCGGTCCCCCACCCTTTCTACCGGCCAGGGGCTCCGCCCCGCTGTGCGCGGAGACCAGGCTCCGGTGCAGATAGCCCCTAGTCCTAAAAAATGGCTGCGGCTAGAAGGGCGGCTTCCCCTTGGGCCATCACGTAGCGCGTTTATGGGGAATTTAATGCTAAACTATTAGCAGACGTCCTACTTCTGGGTCAGAGTTTCCTATGGAGCAGAGCAGCTCCCTTACTGCAACCTATTGAAAGTCAGTCTTTCACACAAGGGTCTCCCAACCAGTGTGAGGGAAACCTGGCTTTGTGGCGTGTCCTGGGTAATTGAGCCCTCGACATCAACCTTCCTTCTTCGTTCCTTTTGCCCGTGGGAACTTCGTTCCCGGGCCTGCTCATGCCCACCCGTCCCGAGCCCCGGAGCATGTATTGGGTTTCTTGCACGAGAGTCCATCTGTGCCCACCGTGCATTTGGGAGGCACCGGTCCCAACCCGCGGGCTTTCCAGGATGCAGTGCTGGGGGTTGCTGAGGTAGGGTTGGCGCCCCTGCTGGACGTTCCACTTCTCTGAATGAGTTTCTTTCCTACCAGCCCTCTGGGAATTGCTCCACTAGCTGGGACCGGATTCCTCCAGCCTGGTGAGAACAGCTGAGGCGCGGGTGTTGGAGGTCGTGATCCTGCAGTCCCTGTCCGAGTAGTGCTCGCGCGTGCCCGTGGGTGGACGTTGTGGTCACATTCCATCTTCAGGCACCAGGTGCGCGGGGATGAAAACTTGCCAGTCACCACCCTTGTGTTTTTCCTCCTCTGCCTTGCCCGGGTCCCCCAGTGGACCGTGGGGGAATGGCTGGCAGATGTGCTGAGTTAGATGGCCTCAAAGGTGGGCCGGTTTTATGTGATGAGTTTCCAACGTGGTCTGACTGCTTCCATCCCCGAGCACCACATTTAGCCTTTAGGGTGGACCAGGTGGATTAGATGATTGCATTTGGCTTCTTGATCAGCCCTCAAGTCGACCGCCTTTGGGAAGCAAGCAACATCCATTTGACATGGCCGCGGGCTTCTCTGTCTTGAAGACCAGGGACCAGGGTCTAAGGCCCCAGGTCTCAGATGTCGCGTGGCCATGACCACCACATGTCCGCGGGAAGTGTACTTGAACCTCAACTTGAGATTTCTAAGTTAGACCACATGACTTTGGTCAGCACCCATATCACCTGCATTCACTAGGTGTCGCTTTTATACTATGTCGTTTCTTCCTCTCTTATTGGTTCCACAGTATTTTTAGTTGCTCTTCGTTTTGTTTTTCTTTTACTTTTCTTGCCCCTCTTTGTACACACAAAGTTGCTGTTGTTTTACATTTACCATTTATTTATTTATATTTTTTGAGGCAAGTGGGAGTGTAAGAACGCAGTCTTACCTCACCGCAGCCTCGACTTTCCAGGGCTCCCTCAGGTGATCTTGCTATGTCAGTCTTCCAAGTGGATGAGACTACCGGAATCTTTCTGAAAGCTTTCTGAAAACTGACACTGGCTCACTTAAGATTTCCAGGGACGGTGCCTTGGCCCGTGTTTGTTGGCTGGTGTTTGTTTTGTTTTGTTTTAAAGCCCATTAATTCCTGTTTTGAAAACCAGGTTATCCCCCCATGAAGCCATGAAGAAACGATCTGTGAAAGTGCTTTGCATGATTGGATTCATCTCACAGAGTTCTTTTCATTCACATGTTGGAAACAGGCTTTTCCTAGAATTTTCCAAGGCATATTTGGGAGCCCATGGAGGCCTATGTTGAAAAATGAAATATCCCCAGAGAAGCAGTAGAAAGAAGCTATCTGTGAATTGGCTTTGTGATATGTGGATTCCTCTCGCAGAGTTAAACCCGTCTTTCAGTTCAGCGGGTTGGAAACACTTATCTGGTATAATCTGCAAAAGGATATTTGGGACTCCTTTGAGGGTAATGGTGGAAAAGCACATATTTCCAGATAACGACTAGAAGGAAGAACCTATGGAGAAAAACCGATGCTCCCCAGATAAAAAGTATCATTGGAACTGATTAGTGATCTGTGAATACATGTTACAGAGTTAAGCTTTTCTTTGGATTCAAAATGTTGTAAACACTGTGTTTGCAGAATCTGTGAATGGACATTGCAAAGATCATCGAGGCCCAAGGGGAGGTCTGTCTGTCTCTCTCTCTCTCTGCCTCTCTCTCTCCCCCTGTCTGTCCATTTCTGTATCTGTCTCTGTCTCTCTCTGCCTCTCTCTCTCACTGGGTCTCTCTTCTGTCTTACTCTCTTTCTCTGCCTGTCCTTCTGTCTGTTGGTCCGTCTGTCTCTCTCTCTCTCTCCCCCCCATCTGTCTCTCTGTCTCTCTCTCTGTATCTCACTGTCTCTCGCTGTCCGTCTCAAAAAAAAAGGGAGAGATACACACATGCATACATGCATACATACATACATATATAGAAACAACTACAAATTAAAAATAAAATGAAATTAATAACTAGGCCTAGTGCGGTGGCTCAAGCCTGTCATCCCAGCACTTTGGGACGCCGAGGGTGGTGGATCGCTGGATCACGAGGTGGTCAGACCAGCAGGGCCAGTATGGTGAAACCCCGTATGTAGTCAAAATACCGAAAATCGAAAATCGGCCGGGCAGGGTCGTGTGCCTCTGTAATCCCAGCTACTTGGGAAGCCGAGCAGAGGCAGGAGAATCGCTTGAACCTGGGAGGCGGAGGTGACAGTGAGCTAAGATCGCGCCACTGTACACCAGCCTGGGTGAGAGAGCGAGACATCGTTTCAGAAACATAAAAATAAAAATGAACATGAAATAATTAAAAAGTGAGTTTCCAGGAAAAGAGGGGGGAAAAAAGAAAACACAAGAGAAAACAGTCCCACAGTGACATAAACATACGCCTTTCACCTTTCGAGGCACCAGTGATGCTAGGAATGATGTGTAATTTCTTTTTTTAACTTCCTTTTATTTTATTGTTATTTAAAGTTTGACAGGAGCCTCAGAGGCCCTCCTTCCCTCCCTCCCTCCCTTGCTCCCTTCCTCCCTCCCTCCGTCCCACTCCCTCCTCGCCCAGACAACTCCAGGAGACAGACCCTGGCTGGGCCAGATTGTTCTTCTCTTTGAGCAGTTGTTTCCTGGGCTTTCTTCATGTTCTAACCTGTGTGGACTCTTCTGCTCAGATGTCACAGAATGCAGCTCCACTTCAGGCCTTGTTGTTAGTGGGGGCTTTCCTGATTCTCCACAGATATAGTGAAAGCAGGTAGATTTTTCTCTCCTTGCCTCGACCCCCCTTTCTTTCTGTCTTTAATTCTCTTTTTCTTTCTTTGTTGCTTTGTTGCTTTTTCTGTTTCTTTCTTTCTCTCTCTCTCTCTTTCTTTCTTTCTTTCTTTCTTTCTTTCTTTCTTTCTTTCTGTCATGCCTTCTTGCTGTCCTGTTTTCTTGCTGTCTTGGTTTGTCTTTCCTCCTGTCTGTCTCTCCTCTTTCTTCTTTTTTCCTTTCTTCTCGTCTGTCTTTCCTCTTTCTTCTTTTTCTCTTTCTTCTCTCATCTTTCTTTCTCGCTTTCTTTCTCCCTCTCTCTCTTCTTTCTTTCTCTGTCTTTCTTCTCTCTCTCTCTCTCTTTCTCTCAGTGTTACCTTCATTTTCTCTCTCTTTCTCTCTATCCCAGCCTCTGAAAGTGCTGGGATCACAGGTCCCTGGCCTATTTGCTTATATTCTTTTTTTAAATGTATTTATTTGTATCTGTTCATTTGTGCATATTAATCGAAATATTCTTATCTACTTTAATGTATTTTTATATGCTGTATAAAATATACGTGCCGGTGGCTCACATCACGCCTGTAACCCCAACAGTTTGGGAGGCTGAGGCCATGATTGGCTTTGTGTGTTTGTGGGTTTCTGAGATGGAGTCTCGGGCTGCCCCCCAGGGTGCCTCCTAGCCCATTTCATAAACCTGACTTACAGCGGTCAGTTTTCCTTTTCCACTGTGGCGTGGCCCCAATACAAACTAGATCAGCAGTCTCACTGGCCACCAGAGGGCACTTTAGACCGTTATGTTCTGATCGACCTCAGCAATTTCTGCCAGCGGCTAGGCAAGGGGTCCGAAATTCATGACAGACAAGGCTTTTGGGCCTTACGCTCTCGTCCCGACTTGTGTAGCCGGTGTTCTTTGGTTCAGGTTAGACTGGCCAAGGACGCCGGCTCGCAGGCACCCGCAAAAGAGGAGTCTTTATGCCTTTCTGTGTAGCCGGAAAGGAACCTAGGGTTTCCTTCTGTCTCCCCGTACCCTCACCCCCGCCCTACACTCCTCCTTCATTTTTCAATCAGCTCCTGACATTTGTAAAAATCTTCAAAAGGTAGAGGATGGTCCTCAGACACCAATACAATTCCAGAGAGGAGACGGCTGAGGAGACGGCAGGTTCGCCTCCAGTAGAAAGTACAGCTCCTAGCAGCGGCTGTACAGCCCAGTCGTAACCCCAGACCAGACAGCCCACACCCCGCAGACTCCAAGGCCAGAAAAGGAGCCTGCTATAAGTGCGGTGAGGCAGGACACTATGCCAACAGGTGTCCACAAGGTCCCCGAGCCCCAACGCAGCCTTGCTATACATGCAAGGCGTCAGGACATTGGGCCAGTGAATGTCCTCACCCTCGTCCAGCAGCAACCCCCTGCCCTGCTTGCCAACAGGAAGGACACTGGAAGTATGATTGTCCCACCCTGGGAACGGGCGCCACGTCCCAACGTGACCCCCTTTCCCAGGATCCTGGGAGCTCCTTCCAGCTCCTACACTTGGACGACGACAGCTGAGGGTGCCGACACTCGGGGACCCCCATCACTCACCCTTGCCGAAGCCGTGGGTAACTCTCCCGGTAGCGGGTGAGACAATTAATTTTTAAATCGACAGCGGGGCCACCTATTCTATTTTGCTGTCCTTCTCTGGATCTAGCCTTCCGTCCAATCCACTCCTTTATTGCGGCCTGGTCAACAACTACTTGGCGCACTGGTTCCTCATTCACAGCTAGAAAGGGCTCCCACCGAAAGCAATCAGTGGAAAGCAGTTCCACTTTCCTACTCTGCTACGGAAAATATAAATTTAGAGTGTATGAAGGATTTCCTCCCATGACATGATGCGAAATAGTCATCTATGAAACACTTTATAATAACATTGTTTAATGAGGATATAAATTCTTCAAGTAAAATACAAAGGAAACAAAACTGACAAGGAAACAATTACACAGTTTTGATACTTCATGAGACATAATTGAATTGTTCTCAGAGTCTAACTGAACGGCTATGCAGTCATATTTTCCAAACCCTGTTTTTTTAATGCAAAAGAATACCCTAACACAGTAGAGTCTCATAATGCCCTGGCGAACACCCACCAATGTGATGCTTCCAGATTTTAATGTCTTGTGAACACGTTTTCAAACTCAGGCGAGTTTAGAAAAGTCTTCATATGGAATTCCTTCCACTCTGCGTCCTTTTAAAGGGCCAGTTTCTTCAATGACGATAGTAGCCGAAAAAGTCTTCTCATTGATGGATTCAAGGGTACCTTCATGTCCTCTGTAGCTTCCCTTTAAAGCTAGAATTCTTTTTCCTGGTGCTGGAATGATTGTCTCTAAATGAGTCTGGTCGAGTGCCAGCTTGTCTCCAGATTCAATCATCTTCACAGCAGCTGTGTATTTGTCAATGACTTCCTTAACGATACCCTTTTTTCTTATGATATTTGTCTCCCAGTGTTTTGGTTTTCATTTTCACAATAATTTCAGGCTGCAGCCAGTGGTCTGTTCGGGCAGTTCTTGTCTTTTCCTCCTCAATCGCCATGATGTCATCCAGTGCAGATTTCTTTTTCTTCTTTGGTTTGGACTGAGCTGAGCTCTGGGCAGATTCTTTGCGTTTCACTGATGCTGAACTTCCTACTGTCTTCAGTGCACTCGGTCCCAGAGTTCTTGACTTGGAAGACGTTTCTCCGGATGAACTGCATGCTCCTTGGCTCAAATTAAACGTGACTTTCTCTTCATCGTTTTTTCCCTGCTGAATTCCGTAAAAGTAGGGGCCTCTGGCTCCTTCCCTTCCAGGCCTCTTCTCACTTGCTCTTCCACAAATTTGGCAGTTTTGTCTTCATCATCAAGGTCCTGCTTTCTCTTTTTCTCCAGTTCCAGTTGCCGGCGAATGGTTTCTGGGTCCCTGTCTATGTACTGAATATACCAGCCTTTTGGTGTCTCATCCACTTTGCACAAGCCTTCTCTGCCCAGCCACTTAGTAAAATCGGTCAGAGTTTCCCACTGAGTTGCATTGATATGGATGTGCTCTCGGTGGCTGATGTATTCATCGTACACAATGTTGTTGTGGACCCTTTTAGTACCAAAGCGTCTCCTGAGAAGTTCTAAAAAGTCATTTCGGAATTCCTCTGAAACATAATCCAGAAACTGGTGAGGATTTTCGGAAGCCAGCAATAGTTGTCTCTGATGAGCTGCGGACATACAGTGACACTGAAAGCCATTCTCCTCCCGGCACTGCTTCTGGCACATCTGGCAATACCAGCGTAGTTTCTGCAGGCCCTTGGACTTGATCCTGTTGGCGATAGCCTTGGGAGTAAGAAACTCCGACTTCCCCATGGCGACCACGGCAGCGGTCACTTTCTGGACTCTAGCGCCCAGCAAGCCGGAAACGGAACTTGGCTGGCGGCGGTGGGCGGGACAAATCCCAGCTGAGAGGCGAAAAGAGGTGGGGCCTGGGAAGAATGGGTTGCAACGCTCGCTCGTGACACTCCCCTCCTCTTCTTCCTCTTCCAAATATTCCTCTTCATCCTCTTCCTCTTCCTCAAAGTCTTCTTCCTCTTCCTCTTCTTCCTCTTCCTCCTCTTCCTCCTCCTCCTCTTCATCACTGCTGTTGAT
>NW_022329409.1:0-1397 GCF_002776525.5 Piliocolobus tephrosceles | reverse complement strand
TGCATTTGTCACGTATTTCTCGTGTCATGGTTTTCATCTCTGTCATTTCGTTTATGACCTTCTCTGCATTAATTTGTCTAGCTGTCAATTCTTCCACTTTTTTTTCAAGATTTTTAGTTTCTTTGCGCTGGGTACATAATTCCTCCTTTAGCTCTGAGAGGTTTGATGGACTGATGCCTTCTTCTCTTATCTCATCAAAATCATTCTCTGACCAGCTTTGATCCATTGCTGGCGATGGGCTGTGCTCCTTTGCAGGAGGAGATGCGCTCTTATTTTTTGAATTTCCAGCTTTTCTGCCCTGCTTTTTCCCCATCTTTGTGGTTTTATCTGTCTCTGGTCTTTGATGATGGTGACGTATTGATGGGGTTTTGATATAGGTGTCCTGCCTGTTTGATAGTTTTCCTTCTGACAGTCAGGACCCTCAGCTATAGGTCTGTTGGAGATTGCTTGAGGTCCACTCCAGACCCTGTTTGCCTGGGTATCAGCAGCAGAGTTTGCAGAAGACAGAATATTGCTGAACGGCGAGTGCACCTGTCTGATTCTTGCTTTGGAAGCTTCCTCTCAGGGGTGTACTCCACCCTGTGAGGTGTGGGGTGTCAGACTGCCCCTAGTGAGGGATGTCTCCCAGTTAGGCTACTCAGGGGTCAGTGACCCACTTGAGCAGGCAGACTGCCCCTTCTCAGATCTCAACCTCTGTGTTGGGAGATCCACTGCTCTCTTCAAAGCTGTCAGACAGAGTCGTGCGCGTCTGGACAGGCCTCTGCTGCTTTAGCTGAGCCATGTCCCCAGAGGCTGAGTCTACAGAGACAGGCAGGTTTCCTTGAGCTGCTGTGAGCTCCACCCAGTTCGAGCTTCCCAGCGGCTTTATTTACCTACTTAAGCCTCAGCGATGGCAGGCGCCCCTCCCCCAGCCTCGCTGCTGCCTTGAGGTTAGATTGCCGCAGACTGCTGTGTTAGCAAGGAGGGAGGCTCCGTGGGCGTGGGACCCTCCCGGCCAGGTGTGGGATATAATCTCCGGTGTGCCGGTGTTACAGCGCAGTATTGGGGTGGGAGTTACCCGATTTTCCAGGTGTTGTGTGTCTCAGTTCCGCTGGCTAGGAAAAGGGACTCCCTTCCCCCTCACACTTCCCAGGTGAGGCAATGCCTTGCCCTGCTTCAGCTCTCGCTGGTCGGGCTGCAGCAGCTGACCAGCACCGATTGTCCGGCACTCCCGAGTGAGATGACCCCAGTACCTCAGTTGAAAATGCAGAAATCACCGGTCTTCTGTGTCGCTCGCGCTGGGAGATGGAGACTGAAGCTGTTCCTATTCGGCCATCTTGCTCACAAGCATTCTTATACACCAGTAACAGACAAGCAGAGAGCCAAATCAGGAATGAACTTCCATTCACAATTGCTTC
>NW_022329398.1:0-1119 GCF_002776525.5 Piliocolobus tephrosceles | reverse complement strand
AAAGGATGATCGTATATCCCAAAAGCAAATAGTTGGAAGCACATCCCAGTTCAAACACACACACATCCAGACATATAAACACAAACAAAATCACACTCACACAGGCATGATTGCGCATGCCCACAAGCTCACACAAGCAAACACACACACACAAACACACACACTGTTTCATAAGTACAGAATTATTCCCTAGCAATATTTTAAGTAAACTAACGCAAATGTGACACATCAGGAGTCCATGAACACTGGCACACTCACTTCTCTGCAAGGGAGGACCAGGAGATTCAAAGGGAAGAACAAACACAGCAAGAGGGCTCTCTTTGTGTACCAGTGATCTCAGGGAAAGTCTCCACCAACACGCAGTGTGCACGCACACACCCACACACCCACGAGGGGGTTGGCGCGCACACACACACACACCATCACATACACAGTCAATCCGACATCAAGTAATGAGGAGCCCAGGATTCTGTCTACAGAAGAGGGACAACTGGATAGTGATAGCTGTGTTTCAGGATGAGCCCAGATATGGGAAACATCGAGTTTTGCAGTCGTGAGTCTTCTGAACCTGTGGAGAAATTGTCTGTGTATTTGTGTTCACAGTAGATGACATTCAGTGTGAATTTCTGAAGAGGACGTATTTCGGTGTAGGGTTCCGCGTGAGGTTATTGCAGGGGACGGGGTTGACTATTTTCTCTTGGGGTGTGTTTCATTCTTCAGTTGTTGGTGAGCACCAGAAGTTGAAATTTTGCGAACGTGGGACTTCTGTGGATCCTTCACGCCACCTTGAATAGTGGAAACTGCAACGCATTTGAAGAGAGGAAGGGTGTTCTTGTTTTGAACCTGCCTCGCCGTTTTTACATTGCTTGTTGAATGGACCTCAGGCGCCGTAGGAATTGTGCCCTTGGTGGAACCCACAGAATTCTGGAAACAGACAGACAGACACACTTTCCTATTGAATGGTGTCCATTTCCAATGAATTGAAGCGGAAAATCATCCCAATGGTATGTGAGTAATTTGGAAGTAAATCGTATTGATAATAAAGGAAATCAAACACAGGAGCGTGTGTGTATTCAACTAAAATAAAATCAGCAAGCACTGAAATAAATCTCATTTGGT
>NW_022329387.1:0-1050 GCF_002776525.5 Piliocolobus tephrosceles | reverse complement strand
GAGGTCAGCTGGATTCCTTAAACACTGCTCAGAGCCCTTGAAGCCATTTAAGGGCACGCTTCTCAGGCCTGCTCCAAGCCACGCTCAACTGGGAATCTTTTAAGGACAGCTGCTCTGTTAGGCTTGCGTGAGAGGGTGTAGTTTTCCCCCGCCGCGGTAGAGGCACAGACAGTAAGTGTTCAGGAGCCGGGCCTCACAATGCCGTGGACTAGGGCAAAGGAGGACCCCGTCCTCTCCCAGCCCTGGGCTAAAACACGGGAGGACCCCGACCGGTGGCTCCATGGGCCCCTGCAATGCCAAGAGCTAGGTTATGCTGCTGAAGGACCTCTCCGCCCTGGAATAAGGCACCAGAGGATCCCTGCCCCGCCCCGCCCTGCGGTGTCCTGGACTGTGCCACTGCAGAACCCCAGCCCCTCCACACCTTGGACTCTGGCTCTGGAGGACTCCGGCCCTGGCTCGCCCTGAACTACTCCTGCCCCTCAGCGCGCTGGACTGTGTTTCCAGAGGACCTGGTCCTGCGGCAACTTGGGCTACCTCGTGGACTCCAGGACCCCAGTCCTGCCGGGCCCTAGACCAAGACCCAGGAGGACCCGCCACCCCCTGTACTAGGGCACCAGAGGACCCATACCTTGCCGTGCCCTGGACTATAGCTCGGAAGGACCCCTGATTCGCTGAGCACTGGGCTCCAGCACAGAGGGACCCCCGCCATGGAGATATGGACCACTCCTGCCCCACCGCACCCTGGACTACCGCACGCCAAGACCCTCGCCTGAACGTGTCCTACACTCTGGCATGGGGAAAACCAGCCTTGCAGAGCCCTGGACTCTGGCATTGGTGGACTCCCACTCGGCTACGTCCTGGACTCCTGCACCGGAGGACTCCTGTCCCGCCGCACCCTGGACACCTACACTAGAAAACCCTATCCCGTCTCCCCGCTAGACTATGGCAGGGGAGGACCCTGCAAACTGACTCCGGCACAGTAACACCCCTGACCTGCCATGCATTGTATTCCAGCACTGGAGGACCCCCTGCCATGGTGCTCTCTGGACT
>NW_022329376.1:0-1294 GCF_002776525.5 Piliocolobus tephrosceles | reverse complement strand
ATATCCCTTCTCAGATTCCCCAAGAACAGGGCTACCAAACTGCTCCACGAAAGGAAGTGTGCAACTCTGTAGAGATGAATTCACAAATCACAAAGCAACTTCTCAGAAAGCTTCTTTATGTGTTTCACTGAGGATATTTACTCTCTCACCACTTGTCTCAATGCATTCATGAACAGCCCTTTGCCGATTCCATGAAAATAGTGTTAGGAAACTTATCCATGAAAAGAAATACATAAATCTGTGAGATGAATTCACACATCACAAAGCAGTTTCTAAGATGGTTTATTTTTAGTTTAAGTCTGAGGATATTTAATTTGTCACCACAGGCTTCAATGTGCTCCCCAATATCCTACTGCAGAGTCTACAAAAATGGTGTTATCAAACTGCTCAATGAAAACAACAGTGTAACTCTGTGAGATGAATTCACAGAAAACTTCTTTATCATAAAACTTCTTTCTAGTTTTCATCTGAGGATATTATCTAGAGCTCAATGTGCTCCAAAATATCCCTTTGTGGATTACAGGAATACCATATTAGGAAACTCCTCCATGGAAAGAAAGATGTAACTCTGTGAGATGAATTCACACATCACAAAGAAGGTTCTCAGAAAGCTTATTTTTTGGTTTATATCTGAGGATATTTTCTTTGTCATTGTAGGCTTCAATGCGATCAAAAATTTCCCTTCTCAGATTCCCCAAAAACAGTGCTACCAAACTGACCCATGAAAAGAATCGTGTAACTCTGTGAGATGAATTAACACATTGAAAAGTAGTTTCTCAATATGCTACTTTCTGGTTTTTATATGAGAATATTTTCATTCTCATGATAAGCTTCAATACACTTGGAAATATCCCATTGCAGAATCCAAAAAAAGTGTTAGCACACTAGCAAATTGAAAGAACAGTGTAATTCTGTGAGATGAATTCACACATCACAAAGCTGTTTCTCAGAAAGTTTCCTTCTAGTTTTTACATGGGGATATTTCCTTATTCACCATAGGCCTCAGAGCACTCAGAAATATCCCTTTGCATATTCCATGAAACGGTGTTTGCAAACTACTCCATGAAAAGAAAGGTGTAATTCTCTGTGATGAATTCACAAATTTCAATGAACTTTCCCAGAAAGCCTCTTTCTGGTTTTTATCTGAGGATATTTCCTTTTTCACTGTAAACTCAATGCATTTTTAAATATCCCTTCTCAGATTCCACAAAAACACTGCTACCTAACTGATCTTGAAAAGGATCTTGTAACTCTGTCAGGTGAATTAACACATCACAAAGCTGTTTCTCAGAAA
>NW_022329365.1:0-1306 GCF_002776525.5 Piliocolobus tephrosceles | reverse complement strand
TTTCAAAGGGAATTTTTCCAGTTCTTGCCCATGCAGTATGATATTGGCTGTGGGTTTGTCATATATAGCTCTTATTATTTGAGGTGCGTTCCATCAATACCGAATTTATTGAGCGTTTTTAGCACGAAGGGCTGTTGAATTTTGTCAAAAGCCTTTTCTGCATCTATTGAGTTAATCATGTGGTTCTTGTCTTTGGTTCTGTTTATATGCTGGATTACGTTTATTGATTTGCGAATGTTGAACCAGCCTTGCATCCCAGGGATGAAGCCCACTTGATCATGGTGGATAAGCTTTTTGATGTGCTGCTGAATCCGTTTTGCCAGTATTTTTTTGAGGATTTTTGCATTGATGTTCATCAGGGATATTGGTCTAAAATTTTCTTTTTTGTTGTGTGTCTGCCAGGCTTTGGTATCAGGATGATGCTGGCCTCATAAAATGAGTTAGGGAGGATTCCCTCTTTTTCTATTGATTGGAATAGTTTCAGAAGGAATGGTACCAGCTCCTCTTTGTACCTCTGGTAGAATTCAGCTGTGAATCCATCTGGTCCTGGACTTTTTTTGGTTGGTAGGCTATTAATTATTGCCTCAATTTCAGAGCCTACTATTGGTCTATTCAGGTATTCAACTTCTTCCTGGTTTAGTCTTGGAAGAGTGTAAGTGTCCAGGAAATTATCCATTTTTTCTAGATATTCTAGTTGATTTGCATAGAGGTGTTTATAGTATTCTCTGATGGTAGTTTGTATTTCTGTGGGGTCGGTGGTGATATCCCCTTTATCATTTTTAATTGCATCTATTTGATTCTTCTCTCTTTTCTTCTTTATTAGTCTTGCTAGTGGTCTGTCAATTTTCTTGATCTTTTCAAAAAACCAACTCCTGGATTCATTGATGTTTTTGGAGGGTTTTTTGTGTCTCTATCTCCTTCAGTTCTGCTCTGATCTTAGTTATTTCTTGCCTTCTGCTAGCTTTTGAATGTGTTTGCTCTTGCTTCTCCAGTTCTTTTAATTGTGATGTTAGAGTGTCAATTTTAGATCTTTCCAGCTTTCTCTTGTGGCCATTTAGTGCTATAAATTTCCCTCTACACACTGCTTTAAATGTGTCCCAGAGATTCTGGTATGTTGTATCTTTGTTCTCATTGGTTTCAAAGAACATCTTTATTTCTGCCTTCATTTCGTGATGTACCCAGTAGTCATTCAGGAGCAGGTTGTTCAGTTTCCATGTAGTTGAGCGGTTTTGATTGAGTTTCTTAGTCCTGAGTTCTAGTTTGATTGCACTGTGGTCTGAGAGACAGTTTGTTATAATTTCTGTTC
>NW_022329354.1:0-9879 GCF_002776525.5 Piliocolobus tephrosceles | reverse complement strand
TTTCAGAATCCAGGAAAAATGTGTTAGCAAACTTCTCAATGAAAGCAGGTTGTATCTCTGGGAGACCAATTGACACACCACAAAGCATTTTCACAGAAAGTTGTCTTTTGGTTTCTATCTGAGGATATTTCCTTTATCATAATAGCCTTCAATGTGGCCCCAAATATCCTATTGCAGTTTCCAAGAAAACAGTGTTTTCAAACTGCTCAAAGAAAATAAAAGTGTATTTCTGTTAGATGAATTCACACATTACATAGCAGTTTCTCAGAAATCTTCTTTTTCATTTTATCTGAGGATATTTCCTTTTTCACTATAGTCCTCAAAGTGCTCACAAATATCCTTTTGCAGCTTCCATGAAAGCAGTGTTAGCAATCTGCTCCATGAATGAAAGTCTTACACTGTCAGATGAATACATACATCACAAAGAAGTTTCTCAGAAAGCTGATTTTTGCTTTATATCTGAGGGTATTTCCTTTGTCACCATAGGCTTCAATGTGATCAAAAATATCCCTTCTCAGATTCCCCACAAACAGTGCTACAATACTGTTCTTTGAAAGGAATCACATAACTCTGTGAAGTGAATTCACAAATCGCAAAGTGGTTTCTCAGAAACCTTCTTTCTAGTTTTTGTCTGAGGATATTTCCTTTGTCACATGGAGCTTCAATGATCTCTGAAATATCCCATTGCAGATTCCAAGAAAAGAGTGTTAGCCAACTGCTCAATGATAGTAACAGTGTAGCTCTGTGAGATGAATTCACACATCACAAACCAGTTTCTGAGAAAGCTTCTTTCTAGTTTTCATCTGAGGATATTTCCTTTTTCACCATAGGGTCAATGCATTCCCAAATATCCCTTTGCAGATTCCAGGAATATAGTGATAGCAAACTACTCCTTGAAAAGAAAGCTGTAACTTTGTAAGGTGAATTCACACATCACAAACAACTTTCTCAGAAAGCTTCTTTCTAGCTTTTATCAGAGGATATTTCCTTTGTCACTATAGACATGAATGAGATCCAAAATATTCCTTCTCAGATTCCCCAAAAACATTGTTACCAAACTACTCCATGAAAAGAATCATGTAACTCTGTGAGATGAATTAACACATCATAAAGTGGGTAATCAGAAAGCTTCTTTCTAATTCTTATATGAATTTCTTTCTTCTTCCACCATAGGCTTCAATGCAGTCCAAAATATCCCTTTTCAGACACCACACAAACAGTGATGCCAAAGTGCTCCCTCAACAGCAACGTTAACTCTATGAGATAAATACCCACATCACAAAGCTTTCTCAGAAAGCTTCTCTCCAGTTTTTACCTGAAGTTATTTCCTTTTTCACCATTGGACTCTAAGTGCTCCTGAATATCCCTTTGCAGATTCCCCAAAGCAGTGTTACCAAACTGCTCAAAGAAAATAAAGTTGTAACTCTGGGAGATGAATTCACCCATCACAAAGCAGTTTCTCAGAAAGCTTCTTTCTAGTTTAAATCTAAGGATAATTCTTTTTTTACAATAATCTTCAATGTGCTCCCATGGTTCTCTTCTCAGATACCACAAAAACAGTGATGCCAGAATGTTCAATCAACAAAAAGGCTAAATTCTCTGAGATTAATACACACATCACAAAAATAATTCTCAAAAAGCTTCTCTCCAGTTTTTATCTGAAGTTATTTCTTTTTTCTCCATAGGGCTCAAGGAGCTCTCAAATACCGCTTTGCAGATTCCACAAAAACAGTGCTACCAATGTGCTCAAGGAAAACAAAGGTGTAACTCAGTGTGATGAATTCACCCATCACAAAGAAATTTCACATAAAGCTTCTATCTACTTTTTATCTCAGGGTATTTCCTTTCACACCATTGCCTTCATGCACTCCAAAATATCCCTTCAAAGACAGCTCAAAAACAGTGCTACCAAACTGATCCATGAAAGGAATCATGTAACTCTGTGAGATGAATGAACACATCACGAAGCGGTTTCTCAGAGAGTGTCTTTCTAGAGTTTATATGAGGATATTTCATTTGACAACATAAGCTTCAATGTGCTCTGAAATATCCCATTTCAGATTCCAAGAAAAGAGAATTAGCAAACTGCTCAATGTAAAGAACAGTGTAACTCTTCAGTGAGATGAATTCACACATCACAAAGAACTTTCTCCAAGAGCTTCTTTCTAGATTTTTTCTAAGGATATTTCCTTTGTCTCTATAGGCTTGAATGAGATCCATCATATCCATTCTCAGATTCCCCAAAAACAGTGCTACCAAACTCATCCATGAAAAAATCGTGTAACTCTGAGTTGAAGTAACACATCACAAAGACGTTTCTCAGAAAGCTTCTTTTTACTTTTAATATGAGGATATTTCCTATGTCAACAAAAGCTTCAATGTGCTCTGAAATATCCCATTGCAGGTTAAAATAAAACAGTGTTAGCAAACCGCTCCATGGACAGAACAGTGTAACACTGTGAGATGAATTCATGCATCAAAAACCAGTTTCTCAGAAAGTGTCTTTCTAGTTTTTATCTGAGGATATTTCCCTTTACACCATAGGCCTCAGTGTGCTCCCAAATATCGCTTTGCAGGTTTGATGAAAAGAGTGTTAGTAAACTGCTTCATGGAAAGAAAGGTATAACTCTGTGTGATGAATTCACCCATCACAAAGAAGTTTCTGAGAAAGCTTCTTTCTAGTTTTTATCTGAGGTTATTTCCTTTGTCACAATAGGCTTCAATGTGATCCCAAATATCCCTTCAGAGAATCCCCAAAAACAGTGCTACCAGTTTGCAGCATGAACAGAAAGGTGAAACACTATGAGATGAGATAACACATCACAAAGCAGTTTCTCAGAAATCTTGTGTCTAGTTTTTGTCTAAGGATATTTACTTTGTCAGCATAAAGTTCAATGCTCTCCAAAATATACCATTGCAGATTCCAACAAAAGAGTGTTAGCAAACTACTCAATGAAAAGAACAGTGTAACTCCATGACATGAATTCAGAAATCACAAAGCAGTATCTCAGAAATCTTCTTTGTTTTTTTATCTGAGGATATTTCCGTTGTCACCATAGGCTTAAATGAGCTCCCAAATATACTATTGCAGAGTCCACAAAAACAGTGTTAACAAGCTGCTCCATGAAAAGAATGGTGTAACTCTGTGACAAACGAAATATACTACTTCCAATGCATCCAAAATATCAAAAACTTTCAAAAACTACCTTCAATGAGATCCATAATATGCCTTCTCAGAGTCCCCAAAAACAGTGTTGCCAAATGATCCATAAAAAGAATCATGTAACAGTGTGAGATGAATTAACACATCACAAAGTCGCTTCTCAGAATGCTTCTTTCTCGTTTTTATCTGAGAATATTTCCTTTTTCACTATAGGCTTCAATGCGCTCCCTAATATCCCTTTGCAGATTCAACGAAAACAGTGTTAGAAAACTGCTCCATGTAAAGAAAGAAAGGTGTAACTCTGTGAGATGAATTCACACATCACAAAAGAGTTTATCGGAAAGTGTCTTTTTGTTTTTTATCGGAGGATATTTCCTTTGTCACCATAGGCTTCAATGTGCTACCAAATATCCTATGGCAGATTACACGAAAACAGTGTTATCAAACTGCTCAATGTAAAGAGCGGTGTAACTATATGAGATAAATTCACACATCACAAAGCAGTTTCTCACAAAGCTTCTTTCTCGTTTTTTTTTCTGATGATATTTCCTTTTTTTTTTTTGAGACGGAGTCTTGCTCTGTTGCCAGGGTTCTGGTGCAGTGGCCGGATCTCAGCTCACTGCAAGCTCCGCCTCCCAGGTTCACATCATTCTCCTGCCTCAGCCTCCAGAGTAGCTGGGACTACAGGCATCCACTACCTCACCCAGCTAGTTTTTTGTATTTTTAGTAGAGACGGGGTTTCACCATGTTAGCCGGGATGGTCTCGATCTCCTGACCTCATGATCCGCCTGCCTCGGCCTCCCAAAGTGCTGGGCTTACAGGCTTGAGCCACTGTGCCTGGCCAATATTTCCTTTTTTATTATAGACCTCAAAGCACTACCAAATGTCCCTATGCAGATTCCATGAAAACAATGTTAGTAAACTGATTCATGGAAAGAAATGTGTAACTTGGTGGGATGAATTCACACATCACAACGTAGTTTCTCAGAATGATTCTTTCTAGTTGTTATCTGAGGATATTTCCTTTTTCACTATAGGCCTCAATATGTTCCCAAATATCTCTTTGCAGATTCCTCAAAAACAGTGTTAAGAAACTGTTCCATGAAAATAACGTTGTAAATCGGTGACAGGAATTCAAGCATCACCAAAAATTCTCTCATAAAGCTTCCTTCTAGCTTTTATCCGAGGATATTTCTTTGTCACTATAGTCTTCAATGTGATCAAAAATATCCCTTCTCAGATTCCCTAAAAAGAGTGCTACCAATATTATCCATGAAAAGAATCATGTAACTCTCTGAGATGAAGTGACAGATTACAAAACTGTTTCTCAGAAAGCTTCTTTCTAGTTTCTATATGAGCATATTTTCTTTGTCAGCATAAGCTGCAATGCACTCTGAAATATCCCATTGGAGATTCCAAGAAAACAGTGTTAGCAAACTTATCTATGAAAAGAACAGTGTAACTTTGAGATGAATTCACACATCACAAAGCAATTTCTCAGAAAGCTTCTTTCTAGATTTTATCTGAGTATATTTCCTTTTTAACCATAGGCCTCAATGCACTCCCAAATATCCCTTTGCAGATTCCACAAAAAGAGTGATAGGAAACTGCTCAATGAAAACAACAATGTAACACTGTGAGATGAATTCATGAAAGCTTCTTTATCAGAAAACTTCTTTCTAGGGTATTTCCTAGGACTCAATGCACTCCCAAATATCCCCTTGCAGATTCCATGAAAAACAGTATTAGAAAACTCCTCCATGAAAGGAAAGTTGTACCTCTGTGAGTTGAATTCACACATCATAAAGAAGGTTCTCAGACAGTTTCTTTTTGTTTTTTTTCTGAGGATATTTCCTTTGTCACCACAGACTTTAATGTGATCAAAAATATCCCTTCTTAGATTCCCCAAAAACAGTGGTACCAAACTGATATATGAAAGGAATCATGTAACTCTGTAAGATGAATTCACAAATCAAAAAGCAGTTTCTCAATATGCTTCTCTCTGCTTTTTATATCAGGATATTTCCTTTCTCAACATAAGATTCAATGTGCTCAGAATGATCCCATTGCAGAATCTAATAAAAGAGTGTTAGCAAACTGATAAATGAAAAGAACAGTGTAACTCTGTGAGGTGAATTCACACATCACATAGCAGTTTCTCTGAAAGATTCTTTCTACTTTTTATCTGAGGATATTTTCTTTTTCACCATAGGCCTCAATACACTCCAATATATCTCTTTGCAGATTCCACAAAAACACTGTTAGCAAACTGCTCAATTAAAGAACAGTGTAACTCTGTAAGATGAATTCAAACTTTACAAGAAGTTTCTAAGAAAGCTTCTTTCTAGTTTAAATCTGAGGATATTTACTTTGTCACCATAGGCTTCAATGTGATACAAAATATCCCTTCTCAGATTCCCGAAAAACAGTACTACCAAATTGATCTATAAAACGAATTGTGTAACTCTGTGAGATGAATTAACACATCACCAAGCAGTTTCTCAGAAAACTTCTTTCTCGTTTTTATGTGAGGATATTTCCTTTTCCATCACAGTCTTCAATGTGCTCCAAAATATACATTCTAAGACACCAGAAAAACAGTAATACCAAAGTGCTCCCTCAACAGCAACGTTTAACTCTATTAGATGAATGCACACATCACAAAGGAGTTTCTCCAAAATCATCTCTCCTGTTTTCACCTGAAGAATTTTCTTTTGTTACCTTAGGCCTCTATGTGGCACTAAATATCCTTCTGCAGATTCCATAAAAACAGTGCTAAAAAACTGTTCCATGAAAGAATGATGTGACTCTGTGAGATAAATTGACCCATCACAAAGTAGTTTCTCAGGATGATTCTTTCCAGTTTTTACCTGAAGATATTTCTTTTTTCACCATTGGACTCTAAGTGCTCCTGAATATCCCTTTGCAGATTCCACAAAAACAGTATTACCAATCTGCTCAATGAAAAGAAAGGTTTATCTCTGTGAGATGAATTCACCCATCACAAAGCAATTTCTAAGAAAGCTTCTTTCTAGTTTAAATATGAGGATATTTCCTCTTTCACCATAGGCGTCAATGTGCTCCCAAATAACTCCTCCCAGATACCACAAAAACAGGGATGATGAATTACTCAACCAGCAAAAATGTTAAACTCTATGAGATGAATACACACATCACAAAACCGTTTCTCAAAGTGCTTCTCTCCAGTTTTCATCTGAAATTATTTTCTTTTTCACCATAGGCCTCTAGGAGCTCCAAAATATCCTTTTGCAGAATCCATGAAAACAGTGCTACCAAACTCTGAGGAAAACAATCGTGTAATTCTGTGTGGTGAATTCAACCATCTAGAAGACATTTCTCAGAAACCTTCTTTCTAGTTTTTATCTCAGAATATTTCCTTTTCCACAATCAGCTTCCATGCACTCCCAAATATCCCTCACAGACACCACAAAAACAGTGATGCCAAACTCCTCTCTCAACAGAAAGCTTTACCTCTATGAGATTAATGAACACATCACAACGGGGTTATCAGAAAATTTCTCTCCTGTTTTTACCTGCAGATATTTTCTTTTTCAACATTGGCCTCTATCTGCTCCCAAATATCCCTTGCATATTCCACAAAAAGAGTACTAACAAACTGCTCAATGAAAAGAAAGCTTTAACTCTGTGAGATGAATTCACCCATCACAAAAGAGTCTCTCACAAAGTTTCATTCTAGTTTTATCTGAGGGTAATTCCTTTTTCACCTTAGCCTACTTTGCACTCTGAATATCCCTTTGTACATACCACAAAAACAGGGTTACCAAACTGCTTAATGAAAGGAATCAATTACCTCTGGGAGATGAATTCACCCATTACCAAGAAATTTCTCAGAAAGCTCCTTTCTAGTTATTATCTCTGCATATTTACTTTTCCACCATCAGCTTCAATAAGCTCCCAAATATCACTTCCCAGACACCACAAAAAGAGTGATGGAAAACTGCTCAATAAGCACAATGGTTTATCTCTATGAAGTGAATACACACCTCACAAAACAGTTTCTCAAAACTTTCTCTCCAGTTTTTATCTGAAGATATTTCCTTTTCTACCATATTCCTCAATACACTCCCGAATATCCTATTGCAGATTCAACTTAAAAACTGTTACCAAACCTCCAAATGAAAAGAATGGTAAAACTCTGTGAGATGAATTCACACATTACAAAGCAGTTTCACAAAAAGCTGCTTCTTGGTTTTTATCTGAGGATATTTTCTTTGTCACCAAAGGCTTCAATGTGCTCCCATATAACTCCTCTCAGGTAACATAAAAAGTGTGATGGTGAATTGCTCCATCAAAAAATGGTTAAACTCTATGAGATGAATACACACATCAGAAAACCATTTCTCAACAATACTCTCTCCAGTTTTTACCTGAAGGTATTTACTTTTTAACCCTGTCTCTAGAAGCTCCCGAATACAACTTTGCACATTCCATATAAATAGTGCTACCAAGCTGCTCAAAGAAAACAAAGGTGTAACTCTGTGTGATGAATTAACTCATCACAAAAAATTTCTCAGAAAGCTTCTTTCTAGTTTTTATTTCAGGATATTTTCTTTTCTACCATCGGCTTCCATGCACTCCCAAATATCCCTTTACAGATTCCACGAAAACAGTGTTAGCAACCTGCTCCATGAAAAGAAGGGTGTAAATCTGTGAGATGAAACCACATATCACAAAGCAATTTCTCTGAAAACTTCTTTCTAGTTTTTATCTGAGTTTTTCCTTTGAGACCATCGGCTTCAATGCAATCCAAAATATCCCTTCTCAAATTCCTCAAAGACAGTACTACCAAACTGGTACATGAAAAGAAACGTGTAACTCTGTGAGATGAATTCACAAATCACAAAGCAATTTCTCAGAGTGCTTCTTACTAGTTTTCGTCTGAAGATATTTCCTTTGTCACCATGAGCTTCAATGTGCTCCGAAATATCCCATTGGAAATTCCACAAAACAGTGTTAACAAACTGCTCAGTGAGAAGAACAGTTTGACTCCGTGAGACAAATTCACACATCACAAAGCAGTTTCTCTAAAAGCTTCTTTTTGGTTTTTATTTAAGGATATTTCCTTTTTCACTACCAGCCTGAATGTGGTCCCAAATATCCCTTTGCAGATTATGGGGAAAAACTGTTAGCAAACTGCACCATGAAAATAATGGTGTAACTCTGTGAGATGTATTCAAACATCACAAAGAACTTTCTCAGAAAGCTTCTATCTAACTTTTATCTGAGGATATTTCCTTTGTCACTCTAGATTTCAATGCTATCCAAAATATCCCTTCTCAAATGAACCAAAAACAGTGCTACCAAACTGATCCAGGAAAAGTGTCTTCTAACTCTGTGATACAAAATAACACAGCATGAAGCGGATTCTGAGAAAGCTTCCCTTTAGTTTTTATATGAGGTTGTTTCTTTTGTCACCACAATGTTCAATGTGCTCTGAAATATTCCCTTGCAGATTCCAAGAAAACAGTGCTAGAAAACTGCTCCCTGAAAAGATCAGTGTAACTCCGTGAGATGAATTCACAAATCACAAACCAGTTTCCAGAAAGCTTCTTACTTTTTTTTGTCTGAGAATATTTTCTTTGTCACCATAAACTTCAATGTGCTCTGAGATATCCCATTGCAGATTCCAACAAAACAGTGTTAGCCAACTGTTCAATGAGAAGAACAGTGTAACTCTGTGAGATGAATTCACACATCAGAAAGCAGTTTCTCAGAGACCTTATTTTCGGTTTTTACTTGAGGGTATTTCCTTTGTCACTACAGGCCTGACTGCACTCCTAAATATCCCTTTGTAGATTCTTGGGAAACAGCGTTAGCAAACTGCACCTTGAAAGAATGGTGTAACTCTCTGAGATGAATTCAAATATCACAAAGAACTTTCTCAGAAAGCATCTCTCTAATTTTTATCCGAGGATATTTTCTTGGTCACCCTAGGTTTCAATGCTATCCAAAATATCTCTTCTCAAAGTAAACAAAAACAGTGCTACCAAACTGATCAATGAAAAGAGTCTCATGACTCTGTGATACGAAGTAATACAGCACCAAGCAGTTTATGACAAAGCTTCCCGCTAGTTTTTATATAAGGTTATTTCCTTTCTCACCATGAAGTACAATGTGTTCTGAAATATCCCACTGCAAATTCCAAGAAAACTGTGGTAGAAAACTTCTCAAAGAAAATATCAGTGTCACTCTGTGAGATGAATTTACATATCAGAAAACACTTTCTCAGAAAGCTCAACGCACTCCAAAATATCCCTTTGCAGATTCCACGAAATGCGTTTTAGAAAACTGCTCCATGAAAAGAAAGACGTAACTCTGTGAGATGAATTCATACATCATGAAGAAGTTTCTCAGAATGATTCTTTCTTTTTTTAATTTTTTTTCATTTTTTTTATTTTTTATTTTTTATTATACTTTAAGTTCTAGGGTACATGTGCATAACGTGCAGGTTGGTTACATATGTATACATATGCCATGTTGGTGTGCTGCACCCATCAACTTGTCAGCACCCATCAATTCATCATTTATATCAGCTATAACTCCCCAATGCAATCCCTCCCCCCTCCCCCCTCCCCATGATAGGCCCCAGTGTGTGATGTTCCCCTTCCCGAGTCCAAGTGAGCTCATTGTTCAGTTCCCACCTATGAGTGAGAACATGCGGTGTTTGGTTTTCT
>NW_022329343.1:0-2426 GCF_002776525.5 Piliocolobus tephrosceles | reverse complement strand
TTTATTTATTTATTTATTTATTTATTTATTTATTTATTTATTTATTTATTTTGTAGAGATAGGGTCTTCCAATCCTCCTGCCTTGGCCTCCCAAATTGCTGTGATTACAGGCATGAACCACCAGGTCCACCCAATGTATTTTATCCTATGTAATGTTCCCAGCTGAAAGGAAAAAAAAAAAAAAAAAAAAACTTGTATCATAACATATCTGTCTCTGCTGTTAGCATAATAGTATGGGTATCCAGTGTTTGAGTAATCAAGACCTAGATGTGTTCCATTAAAATTAGTAAGAAAGGAGTCAAATTTTCTACAATCCCACGGGCATTCCATTTATTTTTTTATTTTCATGATGTTTGATTATGGTAAAATGTTTCAGCCTTTTCCTTCTAAATTTACTAAAGCAAATACATATATTTTATAAAGACAGTAAATATTAAAAAATTTGGTTTATTAACTTTTGTTTTTATAAAGTTTTATAGACTGTCAAAAATGTTTTGTATTTCTTATATTTTGCTCTCATAAACACTCTGCAGCAAGCTCACTGATAGACCAAAGCTCTGAGTACTTAACTATCATTGAAAGGAAAGTTAGATATTGACTCTAGGATCCCTGGCTCCTACTTTAAGGACCTGATCCCCTTGGCACAATGGCTATAATGGCTGTGCCCCAATAGCTACATAATATCAATAGGCAGGTAAACAATGTGAACATAAGAATGACAAGTTCACTTTTGAGGAAGGAAAGAGGCCCAGTGAAAGTGTATAGTTGGGGGTTCAACTTCAGTCCTACAATTGCAGTTTATCCTGATAATGGCTTTATAATTATTAGAACACTTTGAGCTCTACATGTATCATAATAATTTTATAGGCATTTGAATTTCAACCAAAGTTCATATGTCCTTGATCATTTCAAAGTATTTCCCCCTAAAATAAGATGTTGTAATCAATCAGCTGGAAGACAATTTACAGATAATTTAGCGCATTGTTCCCTAAAATAAGATATTTATCAGCGTCATGGGGGTATAGTTCCTTGAACAACTAACTTTCAGAATATATTCATCTTTAAAAAATATTTGGATTTTTAATATACTGGTGTGAACTGTTAATTGCCAGGAGGGTTGGGGCAGGGATGGTAGAAAACAGATTCAATTATTCCATAAATATATATTGAAGATCCAGTTAGATGTTGGAGATACAATGTTGTAACCAAAAGAAGCATGATTGTGGATCTCATGGAACTCGCAGTTTACTAGAAAAGGTAGATGTTCAACAAATCATGAGGGAAATAAATATAGGCATCCCGCAGAAATACTGTGGGTTTAGTTCCATACACTGCAATAAAGCAAATATCATGCTTAAACAAGTTGCACTAATTTTTTGGTTTTCCAGTGCATATAAAAGTTGTGCTTACACTATACGTCTATTAACTGTGTAACAGCATTACATCTAAAAAATGGCACAACTTAATTTAAAAATACTTCATTTCTGGGGTGGAGCAAGATGGCCAAATAGGAACAGCTCCAGTCTCCATCTCCCAGCGCGAGCGACACAGAAGACTGGTGATTTCTGCATTTTCAACTGAGGTACTGGGGTCATCTCACACGGGAGTGCCGGACAATCCGTGCGGGTCAGCTGCTGTAGCCTGACCAGCGAGAGCTGAAGCAGGGCGAGGCATCGCCTCACCTGGGAAGCGCGAGGGGGAAGGGAGTCCCTTTTCCTAGCCAGGGGAACTGAGACACACAACACCTGGAAAATTGGGTAACTCTCACCCCAATACTGCGCTGTAAAACTGGCACACCAGAGAATATATCCCACACCTGGCCGGGAGGGTCCCACGCCCAGGGAGCATCCCTCCTTGCTATCACAGCAGTCTGTGGCAATCTAACCGCAAGGCAGCAACGAGGCTGGGGGAGGGGCGCCCGCCATCGCTGAGGCTTAAGTAGGTAAATAAAGCTGCTGGGAAGCTCGAACTGGGTGGAGCTCACAGCAGCTCAAGGAAACCTGCCTGTCTCTGTAGACTCTGCCTCTGGGGACAGGGCTCAGCTAAAGGAGCAGAAGTCTGTGCAGACGCGAATGACTCTGTCTGACAGCTTTGAAGAGAGCAGTGGATCTCCCAACACGGAGGTTGAGATCTGAGAAGGGGCAGTCTGCCTGCTCAAGTGGGTCCCTGAACCCTGAGTAGCCTAACTGGGAGACATCCCCACTAGGGGCAGTCTGACACCCCACACCTCACAGGGTGGAGTACACCCCACACCTCACAGGGTGGAGAGGAAGCTTCCAAAGCAAGAATCAGACAGGTGCACTCGCTGTTCAGCAATATTCTATCTTCTGCAACCTCTGCTGCTGATACCCAGGCAAACAGGGTCTGGAGTGGACCTCAAGCAATCTCCAACAGACCTATAGCTGAGGGTCCTTCCTGTTTGATAG
>NW_022329340.1:0-2015 GCF_002776525.5 Piliocolobus tephrosceles | reverse complement strand
TAGATTCTGGAAATTAGCCCTTTGTCAGATGAGTAGATTGCAAAAATGTTCTCCCATTCTGTAAAAAAATAACCTTTCATAGCCTCTATGTTTTGAATCATAGAAAGGCCTCAGCAGCTGGAATGACATAAAGTAATTCTCTGTATTTCTCATGTATTTTTATGATTTTCTTTTTTTTAATGTTCGAATATGTGATGCACTTGGAATTCTTTGTGATAGTATGTACAAAGAAGAAGGGCACCACCTTCAAATTTTTCCAAATAACCCCCAGTGTTCCTAATACCACTGACCTAATGATTCAGTTAATTATCCACAGGACTTGAGACAACCCTATAAAATATATTCAATCCTTATATATATTTGGGCTTATTTTTGGACTTCTTATTCTCCTTATTAACCTTTCTAGAGACAGACAATATTATTTCATGTCAATAAAATTTATGTCAATCCTACTTAGTTATTGGGAAATATGTTTTAATATCTATTATGGCTAGCCATTGCTTTTCCTTGTTCAAAATTTCTTGGGTGTTTGCATCTCTTGGTATGATTTTTTAAGTAAACTGTTTTATCAAGTCCTTTTTCTCCCTCAAAGGATGTGAGAAGAACTATTGGTATTATTATTTGCATCATGCTAAATTTAACAACTTAGAGTTGACATCCTTTCATTATTTATCCTTCCTCTTCAAGAACATTGTTCAAGCCTTCCTTTGAGGCCTTTAAAATGATTTTAAAGGTTTCTTCACATAGGTATTGCACATTCCTATTTAGGTTTATCCCTAGCTATTTTATCTCTGTAAATCAATGTTATTTTTGCCTGTGTCCCTTTATAGACTTGTCTGGATTTGATCTTTTTCTGACATTGAATGCATCTGCAAGCACATGTCCTATTTCTGTCCCTTGCTGTCCCAAGCACATTCTTACTTCATACGTTAATATGTATGTCCATTGTAATTTTTTTTAAAAAAAGCAGTTCTCTGTGCTTCAATTAATTTTTAACAGTTTTAACCACCACACCCGCCACCTACCTTGGACATTTTCAGTATTAGAATGCTGTAGTGTAGGATGGGTGTGGTCTGTGTTATCCTATCACCTAGTTATCCTCTTCCTAGGAGAAGAGCATGTTATGTGCCTGCCTTTATAATCTGGCAATTATTTATTCTGCAGAAAGTGGAAGCACATAATTTTTGTTTCTTTCTCTCCAGAGTTTCTATTTTGTCTTTTGGTTTTATTTATTTGTTTTCAGAGATGATTCTCATGCTTGTTCTCTTCTTCTCTGGGTAAGCATTGAAGACTCCCTTCCCTTAGCCAGCCCCGAGTCTTCCTGCAGTGATCATCTCTTCCCACCCCACACCCTCATGCTCTCTCAATGTTTGTTTCTTTTTTCCTGGTCATCTTTTCTTTGGCAGGGTCTCTATTAGAAAGTCCAGGCTGACTCTCTCCCACTAATAATGCTGATCTTTGGAGTAGGATGTGCTTTCTTCACCTTTACTGAAGTGTAGTAGGAAATTCAGCTCAATCTTCTTTCTCTATAGTGCTATTTAGGTGCAGCTCCAGAATGATTTTCATCTTTAGACAGTTTGTGGTAAGAGGTAAACACTATTAGAATGCCAAAGGGTGAATAGATGTCCTGTTTTATTGTTGTTGTTTGTTTGCTTGCTTCTTTGTTTTGAGTGGGAAAGGCCCTCCTCACTTCCCCCATGGAGAGGATGGCAAGTTAGAGTGCTTGGAAATGCATAGAATTCCAATTTTACTATCCAAAGGGACTTTCTATGAACTCTTCACACCCCATCATTTTACAGGTGGGGTGAACGACCGCTAATGCTAGTAGAAGCAGGTTTTATAGCCTCACTTTGCAATACATATGTTGTCTAGCAGCAGCTTGCTTTAGGATGTAGGGGTTCTAAGTACCCATTCTCCTCCTTCTGTAGTCTCAGCTGAACTGAGACAGAATGAGTTCCATTTTAACATTCAAATACAATCAAAATACGTCATTGCAGAAACTTGAAGATGAAAGT
>NW_022329339.1:0-2015 GCF_002776525.5 Piliocolobus tephrosceles | reverse complement strand
TAGATTCTGGAAATTAGCCCTTTGTCAGATGAGTAGATTGCAAAAATGTTCTCCCATTCTGTAAAAAAATAACCTTTCATAGCCTCTATGTTTTGAATCATAGAAAGGCCTCAGCAGCTGGAATGACATAAAGTAATTCTCTGTATTTCTCATGTATTTTTATGATTTTCTTTTTTTTAATGTTCGAATATGTGATGCACTTGGAATTCTTTGTGATAGTATGTACAAAGAAGAAGGGCACCACCTTCAAATTTTTCCAAATAACCCCCAGTGTTCCTAATACCACTGACCTAATGATTCAGTTAATTATCCACAGGACTTGAGACAACCCTATAAAATATATTCAATCCTTATATATATTTGGGCTTATTTTTGGACTTCTTATTCTCCTTATTAACCTTTCTAGAGACAGACAATATTATTTCATGTCAATAAAATTTATGTCAATCCTACTTAGTTATTGGGAAATATGTTTTAATATCTATTATGGCTAGCCATTGCTTTTCCTTGTTCAAAATTTCTTGGGTGTTTGCATCTCTTGATATGATTTTTTAAGCAAACTGTTTTATCAAGTCCTTTTTCTCCCTCAAAGGATGTGAGAAAAACTATTGGTATTATTATTTGCACCATGCTAAATTTAACAACTTAGAGTTGACATCCTTTCATTATTTATCCTTCTTCTTCAAGAACATTGTTCAAGCCTTCCTTTGAGGCCTTTAAAATGATTTTAAAGGTTTCTTCACATAGGTATTGCACATTTCTAGTTAGGCTTATCCCTAGCTATTTTATCTCTGTAAATCAATGTTATTTTTGCCTGTGTCCCTTTATAGACCTGTCTGGATTTGATCTTTTTCTGACATTGAATGCATCTGCAAGCACATGTCCTATTTCTGTCCCTTGCTGTCCCAAGCACATTCTTACTTCATACGTTAATATGTATGTCCATTGTAATTTTTTTTAAAAAAAGCAGTTCTCTGTGCTTCAATTAATTTTTAACAGTTTTAACCACCACACCCGCCACCTACCTTGGACATTTTCAGTATTAGAATGCTGTAGTGTAGGATGGGTGTGGTCTGTGTTATCCTATCACCTAGTTATCCTCTTCCTAGGAGAAGAGCATGTTATGTGCCTGCCTTTATAATCTGGCAATTATTTATTCTGCAGAAAGTGGAAGCACATAATTTTTGTTTCTTTCTCTCCAGAGTTTCTATTTTGTCTTTTGGTTTTATTTATTTGTTTTCAGAGATGATTCTCATGCTTGTTCTCTTCTTCTCTGGGTAAGCATTGAAGACTCCCTTCCCTTAGCCAGCCCCGAGTCTTCCTGCAGTGATCATCTCTTCCCACCCCACACCCTCATGCTCTCTCAATGTTTGTTTCTTTTTTCCTGGTCATCTTTTCTTTGGCAGGGTCTCTATTAGAAAGTCCAGGCTGACTCTCTCCCACTAATAATGCTGATCTTTGGAGTAGGATGTGCTTTCTTCACCTTTACTGAAGTGTAGTAGGAAATTCAGCTCAATCTTCTTTCTCTATAGTGCTATTTAGGTGCAGCTCCAGAATGATTTTCATCTTTAGACAGTTTGTGGTAAGAGGTAAACACTATTAGAATGCCAAAGGGTGAACAGATGTCCTGTTTTATTGTTGTTGTTTGTTTGCTTGCTTCTTTGTTTTGAGTGGGAAAGACCCTCCTCACTTCCCCCATGGAGAGGATGGCAAGTTAGAGTGCTTGGAAATGCATAGAATTCCAATTTTACTATCCAAAGGGACTTTCTATGAACTCTTCACACCCCATCATTTTACAGGTGGGGTGAACGACCGCTAATGCTAGTAGAAGCAGGTTTTATAGCCTCACTTTGCAATACATATGTTGTCTAGCAGCAGCTTGCTTTAGGATGTAGGTGTTCTAAGTATTTGTTCTCCTCTTTCTGTAGTCTCAGCTGAACTGAGACAGAATGAGTTCCATTTTAACACTCAAATACAATCAAAATACGTCATTGCAGAAACTTGAAGATGAAAGT
>NW_022329338.1:0-1088 GCF_002776525.5 Piliocolobus tephrosceles | reverse complement strand
TAGATTCTGGAAATTAGCCCTTTGTCAGATGAGTAGATTGCAAAAATTTTCTCCCATTCTGTAGGTTGCCTGTTCACTCTGATGGTAGTTTCTTTTGCTGTGCAGAAGCTCTTTAGTTTAATGAGATCCCATTTGTCAATTTTGGCTTTTGCTGCCGTTGCTTTTGGTGTTTTAGACATGAAGTCCTTGCCCATGCCTATGTCCTGAATGGTACTACCTAGATTTTCTTCTAGGGTTTTTACGGTACTGGGTCTAACATTTAAGTCTCTAATCCATCTTGAATTAATCTTCGTATAAGGAGTAAGGAAAGGATCCAGTTTCAGCTTTCTACTTATGGCTAGCCAATTTTCCCAGCACCATTTCTTAAATAGGGAATCCTTTCCCCATTTCTTGTTTCTCTCAGGTTTGTCAAAGATCAGATGGCTGTAGATGTGTGGTATTATTTCTGAGGACTCTGTTCTGTTCCATTGGTCTTTATCTCTGTTTTGGTACCAGTACCATGCTGTTTTGGTTACTGTAGCCTTGTAGTATAGTTTGAAGTCAGGTAGCGTGACGCCTCCAGCTTTGTCCTTTTGACTTAGGATTGTCTTGGCAATGCGGGCTCTTTTCTGGTTCCATATGAACTTTAAAGCATTTTTTTCCAATTCTGTGAAGAAACTCATTGGTAGCTTGATGGGGATGGCATTGAATCTATAAATAACCTTGGGCAGTATGGCCATTTTCACGATATTGATTCTTCCTATCCATGAACATGGTATGTTCTTCCATTTGTTTGTGTCCTCTTTGATTTCACTGAGCAGTGGCTTGTAGTTCTCCTTGAAGAGGTCCTTTACATCCCTTGTAAGTTGGATTCCTAGGTATTTTATTCTCTTTGAAGCAATTGGGAATGGAAGTTCATTCCTGATTTGGCTCTCTGCTTGTCTGTTACTGGTGTATAAGAATGCTTGTGATTTTTGTACATTAATTTTGTATCCTGAGACTTTGCTGAAGTTGCTTATCAGCTTAAGAAGATTTTGGGCTCAGACGATGGGGTTTTCTAAGTATACAATCATGTCATCTGCAAACAGGGACAATTTGACTTCTTCTTT
>NW_022329337.1:0-2015 GCF_002776525.5 Piliocolobus tephrosceles | reverse complement strand
ACTTTCATCTTCAAGTTTCTGCAATGACGTATTTTGATTGTATTTGAATGTTAAAATGGAACTCATTCTGTCTCAGTTCAGCTGAGACTACAGAAGGAGGAGAATGGGTACTTAGAACCCCTACATCCTAAAGCAAGCTGCTGCTAGACAACATATGTATTGCAAAGTGAGGCTATAAAACCTGCTTCTACTAGCATTAGCGGTCGTTCACCCCACCTGTAAAATGATGGGGTGTGAAGAGTTCATAGAAAGTCCCTTTGGATAGTAAAATTGGAATTCTATGCATTTCCAAGCACTCTAACTTGCCATCCTCTCCATGGGGGAAGTGAGGAGGGCCTTTCCCACTCAAAACAAAGAAGCAAGCAAACAAACAACAACAATAAAACAGGACATCTATTCACCCTTTGGCATTCTAATAGTGTTTACCTCTTACCACAAACTGTCTAAAGATGAAAATCATTCTGGAGCTGCACCTAAATAGCACTATAGAGAAAGAAGATTGAGCTGAATTTCCTACTACACTTCAGTAAAGGTGAAGAAAGCACATCCTACTCCAAAGATCAGCATTATTAGTGGGAGAGAGTCAGCCTGGACTTTCTAATAGAGACCCTGCCAAAGAAAAGATGACCAGGAAAAAAGAAACAAACATTGAGAGAGCATGAGGGTGTGGGGTGGGAAGAGATGATCACTGCAGGAAGACTCGGGGCTGGCTAAGGGAAGGGAGTCTTCAATGCTTACCCAGAGAAGAAGAGAACAAGCATGAGAATCATCTCTGAAAACAAATAAATAAAACCAAAAGACAAAATAGAAACTCTGGAGAGAAAGAAACAAAAATTATGTGCTTCCACTTTCTGCAGAATAAATAATTGCCAGATTATAAAGGCAGGCACATAACATGCTCTTCTCCTAGGAAGAGGATAACTAGGTGATAGGATAACACAGACCACACCCATCCTACACTACAGCATTCTAATACTGAAAATGTCCAAGGTAGGTGGCGGGTGTGGTGGTTAAAACTGTTAAAAATTAATTGAAGCACAGAGAACTGCTTTTTTTAAAAAAAATTACAATGGACATACATATTAACGTATGAAGTAAGAATGTGCTTGGGACAGCAAGGGACAGAAATAGGACATGTGCTTGCAGATGCATTCAATGTCAGAAAAAGATCAAATCCAGACAAGTCTATAAAGGGACACAGGCAAAAATAACATTGATTTACAGAGATAAAATAGCTAGGGATAAACCTAAATAGGAATGTGCAATACCTATGTGAAGAAACCTTTAAAATCATTTTAAAGGCCTCAAAGGAAGGCTTGAACAATGTTCTTGAAGAGGAAGGATAAATAATGAAAGGATGTCAACTCTAAGTTGTTAAATTTAGCATGATGCAAATAATAATACCAATAGTTCTTCTCACATCCTTTGAGGGAGAAAAAGGACTTGATAAAACAGTTTACTTAAAAAATCATACCAAGAGATGCAAACACCCAAGAAATTTTGAACAAGGAAAAGCAATGGCTAGCCATAATAGATATTAAAACATATTTCCCAATAACTAAGTAGGATTGACATAAATTTTATTGACATGAAATAATATTGTCTGTCTCTAGAAAGGTTAATAAGGAGAATAAGAAGTCCAAAAATAAGCCCAAATATATATAAGGATTGAATATATTTTATAGGGTTGTCTCAAGTCCTGTGGATAATTAACTGAATCATTAGGTCAGTGGTATTAGGAACACTGGGGGTTATTTGGAAAAATTTGAAGGTGGTGCCCTTCTTCTTTGTACATACTATCACAAAGAATTCCAAGTGCATCACATATTCGAACATTAAAAAAAAGAAAATCATAAAAATACATGAGAAATACAGAGAATTACTTTATGTCATTCCAGCTGCTGAGGCCTTTCTATGATTCAAAACATAGAGGCTATGAAAGGTTATTTTTTTACAGAATGGGAGAACATTTTTGCAATCTACTCATCTGACAAAGGGCTAATTTCCAGAATCTA
>NW_022329336.1:0-2015 GCF_002776525.5 Piliocolobus tephrosceles | reverse complement strand
ACTTTCATCTTCAAGTTTCTGCAATGACGTATTTTGATTGTATTTGAGTGTTAAAATGGAACTCATTCTGTCTCAGTTCAGCTGAGACTACAGAAAGAGGAGAACAAATACTTAGAACACCTACATCCTAAAGCAAGCTGCTGCTAGACAACATATGTATTGCAAAGTGAGGCTATAAAACCTGCTTCTACTAGCATTAGCGGTCGTTCACCCCACCTGTAAAATGATGGGGTGTGAAGAGTTCATAGAAAGTCCCTTTGGATAGTAAAATTGGAATTCTATGCATTTCCAAGCACTCTAACTTGCCATCCTCTCCATGGGGGAAGTGAGGAGGGTCTTTCCCACTCAAAACAAAGAAGCAAGCAAACAAACAACAACAATAAAACAGGACATCTGTTCACCCTTTGGCATTCTAATAGTGTTTACCTCTTACCACAAACTGTCTAAAGATGAAAATCATTCTGGAGCTGCACCTAAATAGCACTATAGAGAAAGAAGATTGAGCTGAATTTCCTACTACACTTCAGTAAAGGTGAAGAAAGCACATCCTACTCCAAAGATCAGCATTATTAGTGGGAGAGAGTCAGCCTGGACTTTCTAATAGAGACCCTGCCAAAGAAAAGATGACCAGGAAAAAAGAAACAAACATTGAGAGAGCATGAGGGTGTGGGGTGGGAAGAGATGATCACTGCAGGAAGACTCGGGGCTGGCTAAGGGAAGGGAGTCTTCAATGCTTACCCAGAGAAGAAGAGAACAAGCATGAGAATCATCTCTGAAAACAAATAAATAAAACCAAAAGACAAAATAGAAACTCTGGAGAGAAAGAAACAAAAATTATGTGCTTCCACTTTCTGCAGAATAAATAATTGCCAGATTATAAAGGCAGGCACATAACATGCTCTTCTCCTAGGAAGAGGATAACTAGGTGATAGGATAACACAGACCACACCCATCCTACACTACAGCATTCTAATACTGAAAATGTCCAAGGTAGGTGGCGGGTGTGGTGGTTAAAACTGTTAAAAATTAATTGAAGCACAGAGAACTGCTTTTTTTAAAAAAAATTACAATGGACATACATATTAACGTATGAAGTAAGAATGTGCTTGGGACAGCAAGGGACAGAAATAGGACATGTGCTTGCAGATGCATTCAATGTCAGAAAAAGATCAAATCCAGACAGGTCTATAAAGGGACACAGGCAAAAATAACATTGATTTACAGAGATAAAATAGCTAGGGATAAGCCTAACTAGAAATGTGCAATACCTATGTGAAGAAACCTTTAAAATCATTTTAAAGGCCTCAAAGGAAGGCTTGAACAATGTTCTTGAAGAAGAAGGATAAATAATGAAAGGATGTCAACTCTAAGTTGTTAAATTTAGCATGGTGCAAATAATAATACCAATAGTTTTTCTCACATCCTTTGAGGGAGAAAAAGGACTTGATAAAACAGTTTGCTTAAAAAATCATATCAAGAGATGCAAACACCCAAGAAATTTTGAACAAGGAAAAGCAATGGCTAGCCATAATAGATATTAAAACATATTTCCCAATAACTAAGTAGGATTGACATAAATTTTATTGACATGAAATAATATTGTCTGTCTCTAGAAAGGTTAATAAGGAGAATAAGAAGTCCAAAAATAAGCCCAAATATATATAAGGATTGAATATATTTTATAGGGTTGTCTCAAGTCCTGTGGATAATTAACTGAATCATTAGGTCAGTGGTATTAGGAACACTGGGGGTTATTTGGAAAAATTTGAAGGTGGTGCCCTTCTTCTTTGTACATACTATCACAAAGAATTCCAAGTGCATCACATATTCGAACATTAAAAAAAAGAAAATCATAAAAATACATGAGAAATACAGAGAATTACTTTATGTCATTCCAGCTGCTGAGGCCTTTCTATGATTCAAAACATAGAGGCTATGAAAGGTTATTTTTTTACAGAATGGGAGAACATTTTTGCAATCTACTCATCTGACAAAGGGCTAATTTCCAGAATCTA
>NW_022329335.1:0-1088 GCF_002776525.5 Piliocolobus tephrosceles | reverse complement strand
AAAGAAGAAGTCAAATTGTCCCTGTTTGCAGATGACATGATTGTATACTTAGAAAACCCCATCGTCTGAGCCCAAAATCTTCTTAAGCTGATAAGCAACTTCAGCAAAGTCTCAGGATACAAAATTAATGTACAAAAATCACAAGCATTCTTATACACCAGTAACAGACAAGCAGAGAGCCAAATCAGGAATGAACTTCCATTCCCAATTGCTTCAAAGAGAATAAAATACCTAGGAATCCAACTTACAAGGGATGTAAAGGACCTCTTCAAGGAGAACTACAAGCCACTGCTCAGTGAAATCAAAGAGGACACAAACAAATGGAAGAACATACCATGTTCATGGATAGGAAGAATCAATATCGTGAAAATGGCCATACTGCCCAAGGTTATTTATAGATTCAATGCCATCCCCATCAAGCTACCAATGAGTTTCTTCACAGAATTGGAAAAAAATGCTTTAAAGTTCATATGGAACCAGAAAAGAGCCCGCATTGCCAAGACAATCCTAAGTCAAAAGGACAAAGCTGGAGGCGTCACGCTACCTGACTTCAAACTATACTACAAGGCTACAGTAACCAAAACAGCATGGTACTGGTACCAAAACAGAGATAAAGACCAATGGAACAGAACAGAGTCCTCAGAAATAATACCACACATCTACAGCCATCTGATCTTTGACAAACCTGAGAGAAACAAGAAATGGGGAAAGGATTCCCTATTTAAGAAATGGTGCTGGGAAAATTGGCTAGCCATAAGTAGAAAGCTGAAACTGGATCCTTTCCTTACTCCTTATACGAAGATTAATTCAAGATGGATTAGAGACTTAAATGTTAGACCCAGTACCGTAAAAACCCTAGAAGAAAATCTAGGTAGTACCATTCAGGACATAGGCATGGGCAAGGACTTCATGTCTAAAACACCAAAAGCAACGGCAGCAAAAGCCAAAATTGACAAATGGGATCTCATTAAACTAAAGAGCTTCTGCACAGCAAAAGAAACTACCATCAGAGTGAACAGGCAACCTACAGAATGGGAGAAAATTTTTGCAATCTACTCATCTGACAAAGGGCTAATTTCCAGAATCTA
>NW_022329334.1:0-1088 GCF_002776525.5 Piliocolobus tephrosceles | reverse complement strand
TAGATTCTGGAAATTAGCCCTTTGTCAGATGAGTAGATTGCAAAAATTTTCTCCCATTCTGTAGGTTGCCTGTTCACTCTGATGGTAGTTTCTTTTGCTGTGCAGAAGCTCTTTAGTTTAATGAGATCCCATTTGTCAATTTTGGCTTTTGCTGCCGTTGCTTTTGGTGTTTTAGACATGAAGTCCTTGCCCATGCCTATGTCCTGAATGGTACTACCTAGATTTTCTTCTAGGGTTTTTACGGTACTGGGTCTAACATTTAAGTCTCTAATCCATCTTGAATTAATCTTCGTATAAGGAGTAAGGAAAGGATCCAGTTTCAGCTTTCTACTTATGGCTAGCCAATTTTCCCAGCACCATTTCTTAAATAGGGAATCCTTTCCCCATTTCTTGTTTCTCTCAGGTTTGTCAAAGATCAGATGGCTGTAGATGTGTGGTATTATTTCTGAGGACTCTGTTCTGTTCCATTGGTCTTTATCTCTGTTTTGGTACCAGTACCATGCTGTTTTGGTTACTGTAGCCTTGTAGTATAGTTTGAAGTCAGGTAGCGTGACGCCTCCAGCTTTGTCCTTTTGACTTAGGATTGTCTTGGCAATGCGGGCTCTTTTCTGGTTCCATATGAACTTTAAAGCCGTTTTTTCCAATTCTGTGAAGAAACTCATTGGTAGCTTGATGGGGATGGCATTGAATCTATAAATAACCTTGGGCAGTATGGCCATTTTCACGATATTGATTCTTCCTATCCATGAACATGGTATGTTCTTCCATTTGTTTGTGTCCTCTTTGATTTCACTGAGCAGTGGCTTGTAGTTCTCCTTGAAGAGGTCCTTTACATCCCTTGTAAGTTGGATTCCTAGGTATTTTATTCTCTTTGAAGCAATTGGGAATGGAAGTTCATTCCTGATTTGGCTCTCTGCTTGTCTGTTACTGGTGTATAAGAATGCTTGTGATTTTTGTACATTAATTTTGTATCCTGAGACTTTGCTGAAGTTGCTTATCAGCTTAAGAAGATTTTGGGCTCAGACGATGGGGTTTTCTAAGTATACAATCATGTCATCTGCAAACAGGGACAATTTGACTTCTTCTTT
>NW_022329333.1:0-1088 GCF_002776525.5 Piliocolobus tephrosceles | reverse complement strand
AAAGAAGAAGTCAAATTGTCCCTGTTTGCAGATGACATGATTGTATACTTAGAAAACCCCATCGTCTGAGCCCAAAATCTTCTTAAGCTGATAAGCAACTTCAGCAAAGTCTCAGGATACAAAATTAATGTACAAAAATCACAAGCATTCTTATACACCAGTAACAGACAAGCAGAGAGCCAAATCAGGAATGAACTTCCATTCCCAATTGCTTCAAAGAGAATAAAATACCTAGGAATCCAACTTACAAGGGATGTAAAGGACCTCTTCAAGGAGAACTACAAGCCACTGCTCAGTGAAATCAAAGAGGACACAAACAAATGGAAGAACATACCATGTTCATGGATAGGAAGAATCAATATCGTGAAAATGGCCATACTGCCCAAGGTTATTTATAGATTCAATGCCATCCCCATCAAGCTACCAATGAGTTTCTTCACAGAATTGGAAAAAACGGCTTTAAAGTTCATATGGAACCAGAAAAGAGCCCGCATTGCCAAGACAATCCTAAGTCAAAAGGACAAAGCTGGAGGCGTCACGCTACCTGACTTCAAACTATACTACAAGGCTACAGTAACCAAAACAGCATGGTACTGGTACCAAAACAGAGATAAAGACCAATGGAACAGAACAGAGTCCTCAGAAATAATACCACACATCTACAGCCATCTGATCTTTGACAAACCTGAGAGAAACAAGAAATGGGGAAAGGATTCCCTATTTAAGAAATGGTGCTGGGAAAATTGGCTAGCCATAAGTAGAAAGCTGAAACTGGATCCTTTCCTTACTCCTTATACGAAGATTAATTCAAGATGGATTAGAGACTTAAATGTTAGACCCAGTACCGTAAAAACCCTAGAAGAAAATCTAGGTAGTACCATTCAGGACATAGGCATGGGCAAGGACTTCATGTCTAAAACACCAAAAGCAACGGCAGCAAAAGCCAAAATTGACAAATGGGATCTCATTAAACTAAAGAGCTTCTGCACAGCAAAAGAAACTACCATCAGAGTGAACAGGCAACCTACAGAATGGGAGAAAATTTTTGCAATCTACTCATCTGACAAAGGGCTAATTTCCAGAATCTA
>NW_022329332.1:0-1521 GCF_002776525.5 Piliocolobus tephrosceles | reverse complement strand
CTAGTTTTTACTGAGAATATTTTCTTTTTCACTAGAGGACTCAATGCACACTCAAATATCATACCAGAGATTCCATTAGAAGAATGTTATCAAACTGCTCAATGAAAACAATGGTGTAACACTGTAAGATGAATTCACATATTGCAAAGCAGGTTCTCAGAAAGTTTCTTTCGAGTTTTAATCTGAGGATATTTCCTTTGTCACCACAGGCTTCAATACGATCCAAAATATCCCCTCTCAGATTCCCAAAAAACAGTGCTACTAAACTGCTCCATGAAAAGAATGGTGTAACTCTGTGAGATGAATTCCCACATCATAAAGCTAATTCTCAGAAAGTTTCTTTCTAGTTTTTATCTGAGGATATTTTCTCTTTCACCATATTCCTCAATCTGTTCCCAAGTATACCATTGCAGATTACAACAAAAAAGTGTTAGCAAAGTTCTCAATGAAAGAACACTATAACTCTGTGAGATGGATTCTCACATCATAAAGAAGTTTCTCGTAAAGCTTCTTTCTAGTTTTAATCTGAGGATATTTCCTTTGTCACCATAGGCTTCAATGTGATCCAAAATATCCCCTCTCAAATTCCCCCAAAACAATACTACTAAACTGCTCCAAAAAAAGAATGGTATATCTCTGTGAGATGAATTCCCACATCAGAATGCTGTTTCTCAGAAAGCTTCTTTCTAATTTTTATCTTAGGATATTTACTTTTTCACCATATTTCTCAATGCACTCTGGAATATCCCATGGCAGATTCTACGATGAAAGGGTTAGGAAACTTCTCAATGAAAAGAATAGTGAAACTCTGTGAGATGAATTCACACATCACAAAGCAGTTTCAAAGAAACCTTCTTACAGCTTTTTATCTGAGGATAATTCCTTTGTCACCATAGGCTTCAATGCGCTACCAAATACCCTGTTGCATATTCCATGAACAGTGTAATCAAACTGTGCAATTAAAAGAATGGTGTAACTCTGTGAGATTAATTCACATATTATGAAACAGTTTCTCATAAAACTTCTTTCAAATTTTTATCTGAGGATATTTCCTTTTCCACAATATGCCTCAATGCGCTCCAAAATACCCCTTTGTAGATGCCAGAAAAACCGTGTTAGCAAACTGCTCCATGAAAAGAAAGGTGTAACTCTGTGAGATGAACACACACTTCATAGAGAACTTTCCCAGAAAGCTTCTCTCTGGTTTTTATCTGAGGATATTTCCTTCGTCACTATAGGTGTCAATGTCATACAAAATATCCCTTATCAGATTCCCCAAAAACAGTTCTACCAAACTGATCCATGAAAAAGAAGCTGTAACTCTGTGAGATGAATTCACAAATCAGAAAGCAGTTTCTCAGAAACCTTCTTTCTAGCTTTTATCTGAGGATATTTCCTTTTTAACCCTAGGTCTCAATACGCTCGTGAATATCCCTTTGCAGATTCCATAGAAACAGTGTTAGCAAACTTCTTAATGAAAAGAAAGGTGTAAATCTGTGAGATGAATTTACACATCACAAT
>NW_022329331.1:0-7732 GCF_002776525.5 Piliocolobus tephrosceles | reverse complement strand
TATACAATCATGTCATCTGCAAACAGGGACAATTTGACTTCTTCTTTTCCTAACTGAATACCCTTGATTTCTTTCTCTTGCCTGATTGCCCTAGCCAGAACTTCCAACACTATGTTGAATAGGAGTGGTGAGAGAGGGCATCCCTGTCTTGTGCCAGTTTTCAAAGTTAATTTTTCCAGTTTTTGCCCATTCAGTATGATATTAGCTGTGGGTTTGTCATAAATAGCTCTTATTATTTTGAGGTACGTTCCATCAATACCGAATTTATTGAGCGTTTTTAGCATGAAGGGCTGTTGAATTTTGTCAAACGCTTTTTCTGCATCTATTGAGATAATCATGTGGTTCTTGTCTTTGGTTCTGTTTATATGCCAGATTACATTTATTTGCGAATGTTGAAGCAGCCTTGCATCCCAGGGATGAAGCCCACTTGATCATGGTGGATAAGTTTTTTATGTGCTGCTGAATCCGGTTTGCCAGTATTTTATCGAGGATTTTTGCGTCGATGTTCATCAGGGAGATTGGTCTAAAATTCTCTTTTTCTGTTGTGTCTCTGTCAGGCTTTGGTATCAGCATGATGTTGGCCTCATAAAATGAGTTAGGGAGGATCCCCTCTTTTTCTATTGATTGGAATAGTTTCAGAAGGAATGGTACCAGCTCCTCCTTGTATCTCTGGTAGAATTCAGCTGGGAATCCATCTGGTCCTGGACTTTTTTTAGTTGGTAGGCTATTAATTATTGCCTCAATTTCAGAGCCTGCTATTGGTCTATTCAGTGATTCAACTTCTTCCTGGTTTAGTCTTGGGAGAATTTAAGTGTCCAGGAAATTATCCATTTCTTCTAGATTTTCTAGTTGATTTGTGTAGAGGTGTTTATAGTATTCTCTGATGGTAGTTTGTATTTCTGTGGGGTCGGTGGCGATATCCCCTTTATCATTTTTTATTGCATCTATTTGATTCCTCTCTCTTTTCTTCTTTGTTAGTCTTGCTCGCGGTCTGTCAATTTTATTGATCTTTTCAAAAAACCAACTCCTGGATTCATTGATTTTTTGGAGGGTTTTTTGTATCTCTATCTCCTTCAGTTCTGCTCTGATCTTAGTTATTTCTTGCCTTCTGCTAGCTTTTGAATGTGTTTGCTCTTGTCTCTGTAGTTCTTTTAATTGTGATGTGAGAGTGTCAATTTTAGTTCTTTCCTGCTTTCTCTTGTGGGCATTTAATGCTATAAATTTCCCTCTACACACTGCTTTATAAGTGTCCCAGAGATTCTGGTATGTTGTATCTTTTTTCTCATTGGTTTCAAAGAACATCTTTATTTCTGCCTTCATTTGGTTATGTACCCAGTAGTCATTCAGGAGCAGCTTGTTCAGTTTCCATTAAAGTCTATTTTTATTCAAATATGTATTGCTATATACCTCATGCCTAGTACTAGTTTTGCTGTTTCTCAGCCTTTTTATGTTGTCTTTTAAGAACTTTTCAAATTTTCCTTCCTCATTTATTCATTGATCCACCCATTGGTCATTCAGGGGCATGTTGTTTAATTTTGGTGTGTTTGTGTAGTTCTTGAGTTTTCTCTTATTATGTATTTCTACTTGTATTACAGTTTGTTCTGAAGAAATATTTAATATTATTTTTATTTTTTCAATTTATTGAGCTAAATTTGTTTTGTTTAGTGGCCTAAGATATAGCCTGTTCTGAAAATATTTCCATGTGTTGATAAAAAGAATGTTTATTCTGTTGCCATTGGGTGAAACATTCTGTAAGTTTCAGTTATTCCTATTTGATCTAGTGTGTAGTTTAACTCTGATGTTTCCTTGTGGATATTCTGTTTTAGTGATCTGTCCATTACTGTAAGTGGTGTGTTGAAGTTTTCAGTGGTTACTGAATTGCAGTCTGTATCTTCCTTCAGATTAATTATTTATTTTTATATACTTTTGTGTTGCAGTGTTGTGTGCATTAGTATTTATATTGGATATATCCTCTTGCTGAAATGAAATATTTATCATTATGTAGTGACATTTTTCTCTTTTACAATCTTGACTTCTAGTCTATTTTATCTAAACATAGCTACCCTTATTTTTCTTCGTATCCAGTAGAATGGAATATCTTTTTTCTTTCTATCCCTTTACTTGCAGTCTATGTGTGTCTTTACAGATGAAATGCATTTCTAGTAGACAGTATAGTTGGTTCTTGTTTCTTTATTCATTCAGCAACTCTTTTTTATAACTGGAAAGTTAAGTTCAATTACATTCAATGATGTTAGTGGTAATACACAAGGACTTACTACAATTTTTTTTTTTTTGCTGGTTTTATATTTCATTTGAAACTCTTTTGTCCCTTTTTTCATTTTTTAATTGTTTTTGTGGTTAAGTGATTTTCTCTGGTAGTATATTTTAATTCACTGCTTTTTATTTTTAACATATCTATTGCAGATTTCTGTATTGTGGTTACCACGAGGTTTACAAAACCTATTATAGACGTAATTAGTCATTTGACAGAGATGTCAACTTATAAAAAAAGAACAAAAAATGTTTAAAACTAACTACATTTTAACTCCATTACCCCCAACATTTTGACTTTTTGTTGTCTCAACTTACATATTTTAATATTGTCTATCTCTGAACAGGTTTCTCTATTTTTGGTATTGATATATTTGTCTTTTAGGGTTCATATTAGAGATAGGAGTGGATTGCATCTCACAAAATACAGCATTAGAGTATTATAAGGTGGTCTATTTAGTTAACTGTTTCTGCAGGATTTATACCTCTAAATATCTTTTTGCAATGTGTTTTTTTTTTTCTTTCAGATTGAAGCACACTCTTTAGTATTTCTTGGAAGGTGGGTCTGCTGGTGATAAATTCTCTCAACTACTTGTCTGTGAAAAATTTTCTCCCTTCTTTATATTTGAAGACTAGCTTTGCTGGATACAGTATTTTTGAATGGTAGTGTTTTATTTGTCTCTTTTTCTCTCAGTACTTTGAAAATGTTATTCCATTATCTGTATGATTTCCATTGAGATGTCTGTTGCCACATTAATTGGAGCTCCTTTATAGGTTATTTGCTTCTTTTATCTTGCTACCTTTTGGATCCTTTCTTTGTCCTTGACTTTGAAGAGTTTGATTACTAGTCCAAGAAATCTGCCTTGGGCTACTCTTATTTAGGATGAATCTCTTTGGTATTCTCTGATCTTCTTGTATCTGGATATTTATATCATTCTCAAGTTTTGGAAAGGTTTTGTCATTATATCTTTGAATAAGCTTTCTTTTCCTTCTTCTTGGTAAATTCCCTCTTGAATATCAATTATCCTTAGTTCTGGCCTTTTTGAGGTATTTTTCTATATTCGATAGGCAATCTATACTGTTTCCCTTTTTATTCTTTTGTCACTTTTTTCCCCTATGTGTTTTCAGATATCCTAATTTTGAGCTCACTGATTCTTCTTCTTAATTCATTTTGATATTGGAGGCTTTTAATATGTTTGCCAGTTTAGCAATTGTATTCTTCACTTCTAAGAATTCTGCTTGATATTTTAAAATTATTTTAATATTGTTGCTAAATTTCTCAATAAATGTAGGAATTGCTTTTCTGTGTTATCTTGGAGATCACTGAGTTTCCTTAAAATTGTTACTCTCAATATTTGGTCATAGAGCCCACATATCGCAATCTTATAAGGATTAGTCACTGCCTCCTTGTTTCGTTAATTTGAGGAGGTCTTTTTTGTCTGGTTTATTTTGATTTTTCACTTGGATATGTTTTCTTAGTCTATTTAATTTACCAGTTGAATTTCTTTATTTTGCCTCCTGCTGGGTCTCTGTCTCCTTTTTGACATTAGACGTATGTTTCACCCAGGTTTGCTTTGGCTCTAGTAACTGATGAGAGTACTGCCTGTTTCAAATGGTAGAAGTCCCTAAGGAGATATCCCAGTAGTGTGGGAAGGCTGGCTAATGGTTCATGCCCAGGGGAACTAAGGAGTGTACCTTCTATAGCACAGTGCTTCTGAAAAGACTATCTGATTTGGTGTATCTTTTTACCTGTTTATAGAGCAAAGTTTCCAGGGCTGGGGATAGTAATCGCATTCTCTGCCTGGCAGGAAAAGGTTTCCTGCCAGGGAAGCAAGATGATTGGAAAGGTGGTTGTCATAAGAGTATTACTTGTAGAAATTGTGAGTCAGGGGAAAACGCTTGCACACTTGGTGACAAGCAGATTGGAGGCTTGATACCACAAATATGACAATCCAATTATTTTATCATCTCCTTGGAGATTTCACTTCACTGTGTCTGTGGGAACTGTCTCATCCTCATATTTCAGATTTGTTTTATTACTGGTGATAATGTGTCTGGAACTGGTGGGTTCTTGGTCTCGCGGACTTCAAGAATGAAGCCACAGACCCTTGCGGTGAGTGTTACAGTTCGTAAAGATGGTGTGGCTGGAGTTGATTCCTTCAGATGTTCAGATATGTCTGGAGCTTCTTCCTTCTGGTGGGTTCGTGGTCTGGCTGAGAGGAGTGAAGCTGCAAACCTTGGCAATGAGTGTTGCAGCTCTTAAAGGCGAGGCATCTGGAGTTGTTCATTCTTCCCAGTGAGTTCCTGGCCTTGCTGGCTTCAGGAGTAAAGCTGGAGACCTTTGCGGTGAATGTTACAGCTCTTAAAGGCAGCATGGACCCAAAGAGTGAGCAGCAGCAAGATTTATTATAAAGAGCGAAAGAATAGAGCTTCCACAGTGTGGAAGGGGATCCAGGAGGGTTGCGTCTGGCTGACTCAGGCAGCCTGCTTTTACTCTGTTATCTGACCCCACCCATATACTGCTGATTGGTCCATTTTACAGAGAGTTGATTGGTCCATTTTGACAGAGTGCTGACTGGTGCACTTACAATCCCTGAGCTAGACACAGAGTGCTAGACAGAAAAGTTTTCCCAGTTAGTACTAGGTTAGCTAGAAAAAGAGTACTGATTGGTGTATTTACAAACCCTGGGCTAGACCCAGAGTGCTGATTGGTGTATTTACAAATCCTGAGCTAGTCCCAGGGTGCTGATTGGTACATTTACAATCCTTTAGCTAGACACAGAGTACTAGACATAAAAGTTCTCCAAGTCCCCATTCGACTCAGGAGCCCAGCTTGCTTCATCTAGTGGAGCCCACACCAGGGCTGCAGACGGAGCTGCCTGCCAGTCCCAGCTGTGCCTGCACTCCTCAGCCCTTGGGCAGTCATGGGACTGGGAGTCATGGAGCAGGGGGCAGCGCCCATCGGGGAGGCTCTGGGTGCGGGAGCCCACTGAGGTGGGAGGGGCTTGGACATGGCAGGCTGCAGGTTGGGAGCCCTTCCCTGTGTGGGGGCAGGGAGGTGGCTGAGGCCCGGTGAGAATTCAAGCATGGTGCATGCGGGCTGGCAATGCTGGGGGACCCGGCGCAACCTAGGCAAGTGCTGGTCTGGGTGCTAAGCCCCTCACTGCCCTGAGCTGGCAGTGCCGGCGGCCACCACAAGCAGAGAGAGGCTCCCACAGTGCAGTGGTGGGCTGAAGGGCTCCTCAAGCGCAGCCAGAGGGGACGCCAAAGGTGAGGAGGCACTATGAGGACTGCTAGCACATTGTCACCGCTCAATAATATTAGTGCTGTATATTTGTTTTGGATGATCTGTGGTGGGGAATAAAGCCAATTTGCATATATTCTCCTTTGGAACTTGAAAGTTCCAGTATCTTCATAAAATAAGATAATATAAATGTTTTAAGAAAATTCTCAGGTTACCTTTTAGATAACATTCAGAAGATATTTAGATTTTTAAGAAATAAAACAGTTTTATTTTTTGTACCATAGAAAATCATTCTCATTTTTTTCTATAGGCACTGAGAAACATTTCATGAGAGCAATTAGTTTTGTTTTGAATTTTGAGTTCATGAAACATGTTTTGTCATTTCAGTGGCTAAAACTTACTTGATATAGAACATCCTACTTGATGTCTTACAAAGAACATTTTTTCTTAAATTTAACTCTCATATTGTGATTCAAAGATTATAATTCTTGTTTTGATTATGTAGCAACTGAGGCTAAGAAGAGTGGAAGTAATTCACTAAAGTTTCACAGTGAGCAAAAGATATAATCAGGAGCTAAACCCAGGCTAATGTAACTCCCTAACCACTTATTCTCCACTCCAGCAATAGGTGTGTCCAATTTTTAAGAACTGTTTTTAATACAATGCTTATCTCTAACATGTGAGGTCTGGTGTGTTAATTACACAGTTTTTCTACTTTTAATAAAATACATATATGTACATCTATTTATGCATAGTGAAAACTGTAAATTCAATTCTAGTTTCAAAACTTCTAACAACATTTTTGCATCCAGATATGTAACTTGTTTATATGCTAATCTAAAAGGAATATGACACTCTAAATATTTGAAAAGTCACGGTCACAAATATAAGAAGGCAATTTTGGTGCTTTCCATGAATTCCCAAATCTCCTAGAGTTACGAAAGCATCTTCAAGACATCTCACAAACCTCCCATTATCTGTTAATGATGAAATCCAATATTTGTATCTTTTGGTTATTTTTACAGTGACTTTTTCTAAGGCATATAAGCAGATGTGCAGGGACCTTAGGGCAAAATAAACTCCACTTATAATTACCTCTCCTCTGCTAAGCCAGAGTACACCTGTGAAATCTTTGGAGAACCACATTTATAAGCAGGAAATGTTCAAATTTAGAATGAATTCATTTATATTCTTTTTATATGTATGTTTTCTATTGTGAATATCAGGTGATAAATCAAGCACTAAAATATTAAATATTTCTTTTTTTATTTTTTATTTTTATTATACTTTAAGTTCTAGGGTACATGTGCATAACGTGCAGGTTTGTTACATATGTATACCTGTGCCATGTTGGTGTGCTGCACCCATCAACTCGTCAGCACCCATCAGTTCATCATTTATATCAGGTATAACTCCCCAGTGCAATCCCTCCCCCCTCCCCCCTCCCCATGATAGGCCCCAGTGTGTGATGTTCCCCTTCCCGAGTCCAAGTGAGCTCATTGTTCAGTTCCCACCTATGAGTGAGAACATGCGGTGTTTGGTTTTCTCTTCTTGTGATAATTTGCTAAGAATGATGGTTTCCAGCTGCATCCATGTCTCTACAAAGGACGCAAACTCATCCTTTTTTATGGCTGCATAGTATTCCATGGTGTATATGTGCCACATTTTCTTAATCTTGTCTGTCACTGATGGACATTTGGGTTGATTCCAAGTCTTTGCTATTGTGAATAGTGCCGCAATAAACATACGTGTGCATGTGTCTTTGTAGTAGCATAATTTATAATCCTTTGGGTATATACCCAGTAGTGGGATGGCTGGGTCATATGGTACATCTAGTTCTAGATCCTTGAGGAATTGCCATACTCTTTTCCATAATGGTTGAACTAGTTTACAATCCCTCCAACAGTGTAAAAGTGTTCCTGTTTCTCCACATCCTCTCCAACACCTGTTGTTTCCTGATTTTTTAATGATTGCCATTCTAACTGGTGTCTCATGGTATCTCATTGTGGTTTTGATTTGCATTTCTCTGATGGCCAGTGATGATGAGCATTTTTTCATGTGTCTGTTGGCTGTATGAATGTCTTCTTTTGAGAAATGTCAGTTCATATCCTTTCCCCACTTTTGGATGGGGTTGTTTGTTTTTTTCTTGTATATTTGTTTGAGTTCTTTGTAGATTCTGGAAATTAGCCCTTTGTCAGATGAGTAGATTGCAAAAAT
>NW_022329330.1:0-7732 GCF_002776525.5 Piliocolobus tephrosceles | reverse complement strand
ATTTTTGCAATCTACTCATCTGACAAAGGGCTAATTTCCAGAATCTACAAAGAACTCAAACAAATATACAAGAAAAAAACAAACAACCCCATCCAAAAGTGGGGAAAGGATATGAACTGACATTTCTCAAAAGAAGACATTCATACAGCCAACAGACACATGAAAAAATGCTCATCATCACTGGCCATCAGAGAAATGCAAATCAAAACCACAATGAGATACCATGAGACACCAGTTAGAATGGCAATCATTAAAAAATCAGGAAACAACAGGTGTTGGAGAGGATGTGGAGAAACAGGAACACTTTTACACTGTTGGAGGGATTGTAAACTAGTTCAACCATTATGGAAAAGAGTATGGCAATTCCTCAAGGATCTAGAACTAGATGTACCATATGACCCAGCCATCCCACTACTGGGTATATACCCAAAGGATTATAAATTATGCTACTACAAAGACACATGCACACGTATGTTTATTGCGGCACTATTCACAATAGCAAAGACTTGGAATCAACCCAAATGTCCATCAGTGACAGACAAGATTAAGAAAATGTGGCACATATACACCATGGAATACTATGCAGCCATAAAAAAGGATGAGTTTGCGTCCTTTGTAGAGACATGGATGCAGCTGGAAACCATCATTCTTAGCAAATTATCACAAGAAGAGAAAACCAAACACCGCATGTTCTCACTCATAGGTGGGAACTGAACAATGAGCTCACTTGGACTCGGGAAGGGGAACATCACACACTGGGGCCTATCATGGGGAGGGGGGAGGGGGGAGGGATTGCACTGGGGAGTTATACCTGATATAAATGATGAACTGATGGGTGCTGACGAGTTGATGGGTGCAGCACACCAACATGGCACAGGTATACATATGTAACAAACCTGCACGTTATGCACATGTACCCTAGAACTTAAAGTATAATAAAAATAAAAAATAAAAAAAGAAATATTTAATATTTTAGTGCTTGATTTATCACCTGATATTCACAATAGAAAACATACATATAAAAAGAATATAAATGAATTCATTCTAAATTTGAACATTTCCTGCTTATAAATGTGGTTCTCCAAAGATTTCACAGGTGTACTCTGGCTTAGCAGAGGAGAGGTAATTATAAGTGGAGTTTATTTTGCCCTAAGGTCCCTGCACATCTGCTTATATGCCTTAGAAAAAGTCACTGTAAAAATAACCAAAAGATACAAATATTGGATTTCATCATTAACAGATAATGGGAGGTTTGTGAGATGTCTTGAAGATGCTTTCGTAACTCTAGGAGATTTGGGAATTCATGGAAAGCACCAAAATTGCCTTCTTATATTTGTGACCGTGACTTTTCAAATATTTAGAGTGTCATATTCCTTTTAGATTAGCATATAAACAAGTTACATATCTGGATGCAAAAATGTTGTTAGAAGTTTTGAAACTAGAATTGAATTTACAGTTTTCACTATGCATAAATAGATGTACATATATGTATTTTATTAAAAGTAGAAAAACTGTGTAATTAACACACCAGACCTCACATGTTAGAGATAAGCATTGTATTAAAAACAGTTCTTAAAAATTGGACACACCTATTGCTGGAGTGGAGAATAAGTGGTTAGGGAGTTACATTAGCCTGGGTTTAGCTCCTGATTATATCTTTTGCTCACTGTGAAACTTTAGTGAATTACTTCCACTCTTCTTAGCCTCAGTTGCTACATAATCAAAACAAGAATTATAATCTTTGAATCACAATATGAGAGTTAAATTTAAGAAAAAATGTTCTTTGTAAGACATCAAGTAGGATGTTCTATATCAAGTAAGTTTTAGCCACTGAAATGACAAAACATGTTTCATGAACTCAAAATTCAAAACAAAACTAATTGCTCTCATGAAATGTTTCTCAGTGCCTATAGAAAAAAATGAGAATGATTTTCTATGGTACAAAAAATAAAACTGTTTTATTTCTTAAAAATCTAAATATCTTCTGAATGTTATCTAAAAGGTAACCTGAGAATTTTCTTAAAACATTTATATTATCTTATTTTATGAAGATACTGGAACTTTCAAGTTCCAAAGGAGAATATATGCAAATTGGCTTTATTCCCCACCACAGATCATCCAAAACAAATATACAGCACTAATATTATTGAGCGGTGACAATGTGCTAGCAGTCCTCATAGTGCCTCCTCACCTTTGGCGTCCCCTCTGGCTGCGCTTGAGGAGCCCTTCAGCCCACCACTGCACTGTGGGAGCCTCTCTCTGCTTGTGGTGGCCGCCGGCACTGCCAGCTCAGGGCAGTGAGGGGCTTAGCACCCAGACCAGCACTTGCCTAGGTTGCGCCGGGTCCCCCAGCATTGCCAGCCCGCATGCACCATGCTTGAATTCTCACCGGGCCTCAGCCACCTCCCTGCCCCCACACAGGGAAGGGCTCCCAACCTGCAGCCTGCCATGTCCAAGCCCCTCCCACCTCAGTGGGCTCCCGCACCCAGAGCCTCCCCGATGGGCGCTGCCCCCTGCTCCATGACTCCCAGTCCCATGACTGCCCAAGGGCTGAGGAGTGCAGGCACAGCTGGGACTGGCAGGCAGCTCCGTCTGCAGCCCTGGTGTGGGCTCCACTAGATGAAGCAAGCTGGGCTCCTGAGTCGAATGGGGACTTGGAGAACTTTTATGTCTAGTACTCTGTGTCTAGCTAAAGGATTGTAAATGTACCAATCAGCACCCTGGGACTAGCTCAGGATTTGTAAATACACCAATCAGCACTCTGGGTCTAGCCCAGGGTTTGTAAATACACCAATCAGTACTCTTTTTCTAGCTAACCTAGTACTAACTGGGAAAACTTTTCTGTCTAGCACTCTGTGTCTAGCTCAGGGATTGTAAGTGCACCAGTCAGCACTCTGTCAAAATGGACCAATCAACTCTCTGTAAAATGGACCAATCAGCAGTATATGGGTGGGGTCAGATAACAGAGTAAAAGCAGGCTGCCTGAGTCAGCCAGACGCAACCCTCCTGGATCCCCTTCCACACTGTGGAAGCTCTATTCTTTCGCTCTTTATAATAAATCTTGCTGCTGCTCACTCTTTGGGTCCATGCTGCCTTTAAGAGCTGTAACATTCACCGCAAAGGTCTCCAGCTTTACTCCTGAAGCCAGCAAGGCCAGGAACTCACTGGGAAGAATGAACAACTCCAGATGCCTCGCCTTTAAGAGCTGCAACACTCATTGCCAAGGTTTGCAGCTTCACTCCTCTCAGCCAGACCACGAACCCACCAGAAGGAAGAAGCTCCAGACATATCTGAACATCTGAAGGAATCAACTCCAGCCACACCATCTTTACGAACTGTAACACTCACCGCAAGGGTCTGTGGCTTCATTCTTGAAGTCCGCGAGACCAAGAACCCACCAGTTCCAGACACATTATCACCAGTAATAAAACAAATCTGAAATATGAGGATGAGACAGTTCCCACAGACACAGTGAAGTGAAATCTCCAAGGAGATGATAAAATAATTGGATTGTCATATTTGTGGTATCAAGCCTCCAATCTGCTTGTCACCAAGTGTGCAAGCGTTTTCCCCTGACTCACAATTTCTACAAGTAATACTCTTATGACAACCACCTTTCCAATCATCTTGCTTCCCTGGCAGGAAACCTTTTCCTGCCAGGCAGAGAATGCGATTACTATCCCCAGCCCTGGAAACTTTGCTCTATAAACAGGTAAAAAGATACACCAAATCAGATAGTCTTTTCAGAAGCACTGTGCTATAGAAGGTACACTCCTTAGTTCCCCTGGGCATGAACCATTAGCCAGCCTTCCCACACTACTGGGATATCTCCTTAGGGACTTCTACCATTTGAAACAGGCAGTACTCTCATCAGTTACTAGAGCCAAAGCAAACCTGGGTGAAACATACGTCTAATGTCAAAAAGGAGACAGAGACCCAGCAGGAGGCAAAATAAAGAAATTCAACTGGTAAATTAAATAGACTAAGAAAACATATCCAAGTGAAAAATCAAAATAAACCAGACAAAAAAGACCTCCTCAAATTAACGAAACAAGGAGGCAGTGACTAATCCTTATAAGATTGCGATATGTGGGCTCTATGACCAAATATTGAGAGTAACAATTTTAAGGAAACTCAGTGATCTCCAAGATAACACAGAAAAGCAATTCCTACATTTATTGAGAAATTTAGCAACAATATTAAAATAATTTTAAAATATCAAGCAGAATTCTTAGAAGTGAAGAATACAATTGCTAAACTGGCAAACATATTAAAAGCCTCCAATATCAAAATGAATTAAGAAGAAGAATCAGTGAGCTCAAAATTAGGATATCTGAAAACACATAGGGGAAAAAAGTGACAAAAGAATAAAAAGGGAAACAGTATAGATTGCCTATCGAATATAGAAAAATACCTCAAAAAGGCCAGAACTAAGGATAATTGATATTCAAGAGGGAATTTACCAAGAAGAAGGAAAAGAAAGCTTATTCAAAGATATAATGACAAAACCTTTCCAAAACTTGAGAATGATATAAATATCCAGATACAAGAAGATCAGAGAATACCAAAGAGATTCATCCTAAATAAGAGTAGCCCAAGGCAGATTTCTTGGACTAGTAATCAAACTCTTCAAAGTCAAGGACAAAGAAAGGATCCAAAAGGTAGCAAGATAAAAGAAGCAAATAACCTATAAAGGAGCTCCAATTAATGTGGCAACAGACATCTCAATGGAAATCATACAGATAATGGAATAACATTTTCAAAGTACTGAGAGAAAAAGAGACAAATAAAACACTACCATTCAAAAATACTGTATCCAGCAAAGCTAGTCTTCAAATATAAAGAAGGGAGAAAATTTTTCACAGACAAGTAGTTGAGAGAATTTATCACCAGCAGACCCACCTTCCAAGAAATACTAAAGAGTGTGCTTCAATCTGAAAGAAAAAAAAAAACACATTGCAAAAAGATATTTAGAGGTATAAATCCTGCAGAAACAGTTAACTAAATAGACCACCTTATAATACTCTAATGCTGTATTTTGTGAGATGCAATCCACTCCTATCTCTAATATGAACCCTAAAAGACAAATATATCAATACCAAAAATAGAGAAACCTGTTCAGAGATAGACAATATTAAAATATGTAAGTTGAGACAACAAAAAGTCAAAATGTTGGGGGTAATGGAGTTAAAATGTAGTTAGTTTTAAACATTTTTTGTTCTTTTTTTATAAGTTGACATCTCTGTCAAATGACTAATTACGTCTATAATAGGTTTTGTAAACCTCGTGGTAACCACAATACAGAAATCTGCAATAGATATGTTAAAAATAAAAAGCAGTGAATTAAAATATACTACCAGAGAAAATCACTTAACCACAAAAACAATTAAAAAATGAAAAAAGGGACAAAAGAGTTTCAAATGAAATATAAAACCAGCAAAAAAAAAAAAATTGTAGTAAGTCCTTGTGTATTACCACTAACATCATTGAATGTAATTGAACTTAACTTTCCAGTTATAAAAAAGAGTTGCTGAATGAATAAAGAAACAAGAACCAACTATACTGTCTACTAGAAATGCATTTCATCTGTAAAGACACACATAGACTGCAAGTAAAGGGATAGAAAGAAAAAAGATATTCCATTCTACTGGATACGAAGAAAAATAAGGGTAGCTATGTTTAGATAAAATAGACTAGAAGTCAAGATTGTAAAAGAGAAAAATGTCACTACATAATGATAAATATTTCATTTCAGCAAGAGGATATATCCAATATAAATACTAATGCACACAACACTGCAACACAAAAGTATATAAAAATAAATAATTAATCTGAAGGAAGATACAGACTGCAATTCAGTAACCACTGAAAACTTCAACACACCACTTACAGTAATGGACAGATCACTAAAACAGAATATCCACAAGGAAACATCAGAGTTAAACTACACACTAGATCAAATAGGAATAACTGAAACTTACAGAATGTTTCACCCAATGGCAACAGAATAAACATTCTTTTTATCAACACATGGAAATATTTTCAGAACAGGCTATATCTTAGGCCACTAAACAAAACAAATTTAGCTCAATAAATTGAAAAAATAAAAATAATATTAAATATTTCTTCAGAACAAACTGTAATACAAGTAGAAATACATAATAAGAGAAAACTCAAGAACTACACAAACACACCAAAATTAAACAACATGCCCCTGAATGACCAATGGGTGGATCAATGAATAAATGAGGAAGGAAAATTTGAAAAGTTCTTAAAAGACAACATAAAAAGGCTGAGAAACAGCAAAACTAGTACTAGGCATGAGGTATATAGCAATACATATTTGAATAAAAATAGACTTTAATGGAAACTGAACAAGCTGCTCCTGAATGACTACTGGGTACATAACCAAATGAAGGCAGAAATAAAGATGTTCTTTGAAACCAATGAGAAAAAAGATACAACATACCAGAATCTCTGGGACACTTATAAAGCAGTGTGTAGAGGGAAATTTATAGCATTAAATGCCCACAAGAGAAAGCAGGAAAGAACTAAAATTGACACTCTCACATCACAATTAAAAGAACTACAGAGACAAGAGCAAACACATTCAAAAGCTAGCAGAAGGCAAGAAATAACTAAGATCAGAGCAGAACTGAAGGAGATAGAGATACAAAAAACCCTCCAAAAAATCAATGAATCCAGGAGTTGGTTTTTTGAAAAGATCAATAAAATTGACAGACCGCGAGCAAGACTAACAAAGAAGAAAAGAGAGAGGAATCAAATAGATGCAATAAAAAATGATAAAGGGGATATCGCCACCGACCCCACAGAAATACAAACTACCATCAGAGAATACTATAAACACCTCTACACAAATCAACTAGAAAATCTAGAAGAAATGGATAATTTCCTGGACACTTAAATTCTCCCAAGACTAAACCAGGAAGAAGTTGAATCACTGAATAGACCAATAGCAGGCTCTGAAATTGAGGCAATAATTAATAGCCTACCAACTAAAAAAAGTCCAGGACCAGATGGATTCCCAGCTGAATTCTACCAGAGATACAAGGAGGAGCTGGTACCATTCCTTCTGAAACTATTCCAATCAATAGAAAAAGAGGGGATCCTCCCTAACTCATTTTATGAGGCCAACATCATGCTGATACCAAAGCCTGACAGAGACACAACAGAAAAAGAGAATTTTAGACCAATCTCCCTGATGAACATCGACGCAAAAATCCTCGATAAAATACTGGCAAACCGGATTCAGCAGCACATAAAAAACTTATCCACCATGATCAAGTGGGCTTCATCCCTGGGATGCAAGGCTGCTTCAACATTCGCAAATAAATGTAATCTGGCATATAAACAGAACCAAAGACAAGAACCACATGATTATCTCAATAGATGCAGAAAAAGCGTTTGACAAAATTCAACAGCCCTTCATGCTAAAAACGCTCAATAAATTCGGTATTGATGGAACGTACCTCAAAATAATAAGAGCTATTTATGACAAACCCACAGCTAATATCATACTGAATGGGCAAAAACTGGAAAAATTAACTTTGAAAACTGGCACAAGACAGGGATGCCCTCTCTCACCACTCCTATTCAACATAGTGTTGGAAGTTCTGGCTAGGGCAATCAGGCAAGAGAAAGAAATCAAGGGTATTCAGTTAGGAAAAGAAGAAGTCAAATTGTCCCTGTTTGCAGATGACATGATTGTATA
>NW_022329329.1:0-13060 GCF_002776525.5 Piliocolobus tephrosceles | reverse complement strand
TTAAGAATGCTCGTGATTTTTGTACATTGATTTTGCATCCTGAGACTGCTGAAGTTGCTTATCAGCTTAAGGAGATTTGAGGCTGTGAAAATGGGGTTTTCTAAATATGCAATCACGTCATCTGCAAACAGAGACAATTTGATTTCTTCTTTTCCTAACTGAATACACTTTATTTCTTTCTCTTGCCTGATTGCCCTAGCCAGAACTTCCAACACTATGTTGAATAGGAGTCGTGAGAGAGGGCATCCCTGTCTTGTGCCAGTTTTCAAAGGGAATGCTTCCAGTTTTTTCCCAATCAATATGATACTGGCTGTAGGTTTGTCATAAATAGCTCTTATTATTTTGAGATACATTCCATCAATGCCGAATTTATTGAGAGTTTTTAGCATGAAGGGCTGTTGAATTTTGTCAAAAGCCTTTTCTGCATCTATTGAGATAATCATGTGGTTTTTGTCTTTGGTTCTGTTTATATGATGGATTACATTTACTGATTTGTGTATGTTGAACCATCCTTGGATCCCAGGGATGAAGCCCACTTGATCATGGTGGATAAGCTTTTTGTTGTACTGTTGGATTCTGTTTGCCCGTATTTCATTGAGGATTTTTGCATTGATGTTAAGCAGGGATATTGGTCTAAAATTCTCTTTGTTGTGTGTCTGCCAGGCTTTGGTATCAGGATGATGTTGGCCTCATAAAATGAGTTAGGGAGGATTCCCTCCTTTTCTATAGTTTGGAATAGTTTCAGAAGGAATGGTACCAGCTGCTCCTCATACCTCTGGTAGAATTCAGCTGTGAGTCCATCTGGTCCTGAACTTGTTTTGGTTGGTAGGCTATTAACTATTACCTCAATATCAGAGTCTGCTGTTGGTCTATTTAGGTATTCAACTTCCTCCTGGCTTAGTCTTGGGAGAGTGTAAGTGTCCAAGAAATTATCCATTTCTTCTAGGTTTTCTAGTTGATTTGCGTAGAGGTGTTTATAGTATTCTCTGATGGTAGTTTGTGTTTCTGCAGGGTCAGTGGTGATACCCCTTTATCATTTGATTCTTCTCTCTTTTCTTCTTTATTAGTCTTGCTAGCAGTCTGTCAATTTTGTTGATCTTTTCAAAAAACCACCTCCTGGATTCATTGATTTTTTGGAGGGTTTTTTGTGTCTCTATCTCCTTCCGTTCTGCTCTGATCTTAGTTATTTCTTGCCTTCTGCTAGCTTTTGAATGTGTTTGCTCTTGCCACTCTAGTTCTTTTAATTGCGATGTTAGAGTGTCAATTTTAGATCTTTCCTGCTTTCTCTTGTGGGCATTCAGTGGTATAAATTTCCCTCTACACACTGCTTTAAATGTGTCCCAGAGATTCTGGTATGTTGTATCTTTGTTCTCATTGGTTTCAAAGAACATCTTTATTTCTGACTTCATTTCGTTATGTACCCAGTAGTCATTCAGGAACAGGTTGTTCAGTTTCCATGAGGTTGAGCGGTTTTGATTGAGTTTCTTAATCCTGAGTTCTAGTTTGATTGCATTGTGGTCTGAGAGACAGCTTGTTATAATTTCTGTTCTTTTACATTTGCTGAGGAGTGCTTTACTTCCAATTATGTGGTCAATTTTGGAATAAGTGCGATGTGCTGAGAAGAATGTATATTCTGTTGACTTGGGGTGGAGAGTTCTATAGATGTCTACTAGGTCCGCTTGGTGCAGAGATGAGTTCAATTCCTGGATATCCTTGTTAACTTTCTGTCTCGTTGATCTGTCTAATGTTGACAGTTAAGTGTTGAAGTCTCCCATTATTATTGTATGGGATTCTAAGTCTCTTTGTAAGTCTCTAAGGACTTGCTTTATGAATCTGGGTGCTCCTGTATTGGGTGCATATATATTTAGGATAGTTAGCTCTTCCTGTTGAATTGATCCCTTTACCATTATGTAATGGCCTTCTTTGTCTCTTGATCTTTGATAGTTTAAAGTCTGTTTTATCAGAGACTAGGATTGCAACCCCTGCTTTTTTTTTGTTCTCCATTTGCTTGGTAGATCTTCCTCCATCCCTTTATTTTGAGCCTATATATGTCTCTGCATGTGAGATGGGTCTCCTGAAGACAGCAGACTGATGGGTCTTGACTTTTTATCCAGTTTGCCAGTCTGTGTCTTTTAATTGGAGCATTTAGTCCATTTTCATTTAAGGTTAATATTGTTATGTGTGAACTTGATCCTGCCATTATGATATTAACTGGTTATTTTGCTCGTTAGTTATGCAGTTTCTTCCTAGCCTCGATGGTCTTTATATTTTGGCATGTTTTTGCAATGGCTGGTACCGGTTGTTCCTTTCCATGTTTAGGGCTTCCTTCAGGGTCTCTTGTAAGGCAGGTCTGGTGGTGACAAAATCTCTAAGCATCTGCTTATCTGTAAAGGATTTCATTTCTCCTTCACTTATTAAAGTTAGTTTGGCTGGATATGAAATTCTGGGCTTAAAATTCTTTTCTTTAAGAACGTTGAATATTGGCCCCCACTGTCTTCTGGCTTGTAGAGTTTCTGCCGAGAGTTCTGCTGTTAGTCTGATGGGCTTCCCTTCGTGGGTGACCCGACCTTTCTCTCTGGCTGCCCTTACGATTTTTTCCTTCATTTCAACTTTGGTGAATCTGGCAATTATGTGTCTTGGAGTTGCTCTTCTGGAGGAGTATCTTTGTGGCGTTCTCTGTATTTCCTGAATTTGAATGTTGGCCTTCCATACTAGGTTGGGGAAGTTCTCCTGGATGATATCCTGAAGAGTGTTTTCCAGCTTGGTTCCATTTTCCCCACACTTTCAGGCACCCCAATCAGAAGTAGATTTGGTCTTTTTACATAATTCCATACTTGCAGGCTTTGTTCATTTCTTTTTCTTCTTTTTTCTTTTGGTTTCTCTTCTTGCTTCATTTCAGTCATTTGATCATCAATCACTGATACTCTTACTTCTAGTTGATCGAGTCGGTTACTGAAGTTTGTGCATTTGTCACGTATTTCTCGTGTCATGGTTGTCATCTCTGTCATTTCGTTTATGACCTTCTCTGCATTAATTAATCTAGCTGTCAATTCTTCCACTCTTTTTTCAAGATTTTGAGTTTCTTTGCTCTGGGTACATAATTCCTCCTTTAGCTCTGAGAAGTTTGATGGACTGAAGCCTTCTTCTCTAATCTCATCAAAGTCATTCTCTGACCAGCTTTGATCCATTGCTGGCGATGAGCTGCGCTCCTTTGCAGGGGGAGATGCGCTCTTATTTTTTGAATTTCCAGCTTTTCTGCCCTGCTTCTTCCCCATCTTTGTGGTTTTATCTGTCTCTGGTCTTTGATGATGGTGACGTACTGATGGGGTTTTGGTATAGGTGTCCTTCCTGTTTGATAGTTTTCCTTCTGACAGTCAGGGCCCTCAGCTGTAGGTCTGTTGGAGATTGCTTGAGGTCCACTCCAGACCCTGTTTTCCTGGGTATCAGCAACAGAGGTTGCAGGAGATAGAATATTGCTGAACAGCGAGTGTACCTGTCTGATTCTTACTTTGGAAGCTTTCTCTCAGGGGTGTACTCCACCCTGTGAGGTGTGGGGTGTCAGACTGCCCCTAGTGGGGGATGTCTCCCAGTTAGGCTACTCAGGGGTCAGGGACCCGTTTGAGCAGGCAGTCTGTCCCTTCTCAGACCTCAATCTCCGTGTTGGGAGATCCATTGCTCTCTTCAAAGTTGTCAGACAGAGTCATTTGCATCTGCAGAGGTTCCGCTGCTTTTTTGTTGCTGTTATTTAGCTGTGCCCTGTCCCCAGAGGTAGAGTCTACAGAGACAGGCAGGTTTCCTTGAGCTGCTGTGAGCTCCACCCAGTTCGAGTTTCCCAGTGGCTTTGTTTACCTACTTAAGCCTCAGCTATGGCGGGCGCCCCTCCCCCAGCCTCGCTGCTGCCTTGCGGTTAGATCGCAGACTGCTGTGCTAGCAATGAGGGAGGCTCCGTGGGCGTGGGACCCTCATGGCCAGGTGTGGGATATATTCTCCTGGTGTGCCCGTTTGCTTAAAGCGCAGTATTGGGGTGGGTGTTACCCAATTTTCCAAGTGTTGTGAGTCTCAGTTCCTCTGGCTAGGAAAAGCGATTCCCTTCCCCCTTGCACTTCCCAGGTGAGGCAATGCCTCGACCTGCTTCAGCTCTTGCTGGTCGGGCTGCAGCAGCTGAACAGCACTGATTGTCCGACACTCCCTAGTGAGATGACCCCAGTACCTCAGTTGAAAACGCAGAAATCACCGGTCTTCTGTGTCGCTGGCGCTGGGAGTTGGAGACTGGAGCTTTTTCTATTCGGCCATCTTGCTTCGCCCCTCCTTCATTATTATTTTATACTTTTCATTGTAGAGACCTGTTATGTTCTTGGTTAAGTTTATTCCTAGGTTTATATTTTTGTAGCTGTTATAAGTGAACTTGCTTTCTCAATTTCTTTTTCATATAATTGACTTTGGTGTATAGAAATGTTGGCTTTGTATCCTGAAACTTAACTAAATTTGTTTATTCTAATAGTTTTTTTTGCTGGAATTTTTAGGGTGTCCTATTTGTACAATCATGTCATATGCAAACAGGGACAGCTTCCTTCTTTCCAATTTCTATGCACTTTTATTCTTTATTTTGCCAGATTACTCTGGTTAAGGCTTCTGGTACTGTGTTGAATAAAGATAATGAAAATGGGCATCTTTGTCCTGTTCTAGAAAAAGTTTTCAACTTTTACCCATTCAGAGAGCTGTGGATTGTCATATATAGCTTTTATTGTGCTGACGTATTTTCCTTCTATACCCACTTTGTTGAGGTTTATTAATCATAAAGAGATACAAAATTTTATCTAATGTGTTTTCAACATCCATTGAAATAATCATGTAATTTTTTACCTCGATTGTGTTAATATAGTAAATGACATTGAGAAAACTGTATATCCACATGCAGAAAAATTAAATTAGATCCCCATCTCTCGTTACGTAAAAAATCAACTTTAAATAGACCAACAACTTAAATGTAAGACTAAAAAGTATAAAATGATTTTTGCTTTTGTTGGTGGTGGCGAGAGCGGAGAGGACACCATGAAGGCTTCTGGCACACTACGAGAGTACAAGGTGGTGGGTCGCTGCCTGCCCACCCCCAAATGCCACACACCACCCCCTACCGCATGCGAATCTTTGCGCCTAATCATGTCGTCGCCAAGTCCTGCTTCTGGTACTTCGTATCTCAGTTAAAGAAGATGAAGAAGTCTTCAGGGGAGATTGTCTACTGTGGGCAGGTGTTTGAGAAGTCCCCACTGCAGGTGAAGAACTTCAGAATCTGGCTGCGCTATGACTCCCGGAGCGGCACCCACAACATGTACCGGGAATACCGGGACCTGACCACTGCGGGCGCTGTCACCCAGTGCTACCGAGACATGGGTGCCCGGCACCGTGCCCGGGCCCACTCCATTCAGATCATGAAGGTGGAGGAGATCGCAGCCAGCAAGTGCCGTCGGCCGGCTGTCAAGTAGTTCCATGACTCCAAGATCAGGTTCCCGCTGCCCCACCAGGTCCTGCGCCGTCAGCACAAGCCACGCTTCACCACCAAGAGGCCCAACACCTTCTTTTAGGTGCAGGCCCTTCGCCTGGGTGTGCCCCAAATAAACTCAGGAAGGAAAAAAAAAAAAGTATACAATGATTTTTAAAAACAGAGCAAATTATTCACAAACTGGAGTGGGTGAAGAATTTTTGAGTAAGACTCAAAGAACAGACAACCAAAGCAAAAATAGACGAATGAGATTGTATCAAAAGGAAAAGCTTCTGCACAGCAAAGGAAACAATAAAGTGAAGAAACAACCTACAGAATGGGAGAAGGTATTTTAAAATTATGTATCTGACAAGGAGCTAATGTCTAGAAGATACAAGGAACTCAATAGCATACAAACAACAAAAACAAAAAGAAATCCTATTTAAAAATGGGCCAAGGGCCCAAATTGACTTTTCTCAAAAGAAGATATACAAATAGCCAACAGGTATATGAAAAAAATTTTCATCACCAATAATCATAGGAGAAATGCAAGTAAAAACTAAAATGAGATATCACCTACCCCTCATTAGAATAACTATTATCAAAAAGAAAAAATGTGATAAGTGCTGATGAGGATGTGGAGAAAAGGGACTTTTATACACTGTTGGTGGGAATGTAAATTAGTACAACCATTGTGGGACCCAGTGTAGTTTCTTCAAAAAATTAAAAATAAAAAAAATTAAAAAATAGAATCACCATATGATCCAGCAATCCCATTACTGGGTTTCTATCCAAAAGAAAAGAAATAAGTAGCAAAGACATGTGCATGCCCATGTTTATTGCAGAGCTGGTCACAAAAGCCAAGGTACAGAATCAACCTAAATGCCCACTTAATGAAGAATGGGTAAAGAAAATATGACTATATGAATAATGGAATCCTATGTACCCATAAAACAGAATAAAATTCTGTCATTTGCAGCAACATGAATGAACCTGGAGAACGTTAAGTGAAATAAGCCTTTGGGAACTATGACTAATACCATATGATCTGATTCATATGTGAAATCTAAAACAATTGATTTCATGGAAGTACAGTGTAGAATATTGGTTACCAGAGACTGGGGATACAAAGGAGAAGAAGGGAAATGGGAGAAGTTGATCAATGGGTACAATGTTGCAGATAGTAAGAATACGCTTTAGTGTTCTTTGCACACCAGGATGACTGTAGCAAATAAGCGTGTGTAGTAAAAGCTGGAAAAGATTTTGAATGTTGTCATTAGAAAGAAATCATGTTAAAAGTAATGTATATGGTGGTTACCCTGATTTAATCATTACACTGTACATACATTGAGACATTACATTGCATATCAGAAATACGTACAATATGTCAATTGTAAGTAAAAAATAAATTTAGTAATGAAATATCAGCAGACCTCTAGGATTTGCTATTTTTTTCTCGATGACAAAATATTTATCTTTGAATTCTCAATCAGCATAAAGGTATTGTCTCTATAATGTCTTCTATTATATTTCTATGTTGCTTCAGTCTGTATAGTTTGTTCAAAATTCAGGAGTCTTTGAACCCAATATTAATAATCTACAGGGACAAAATAAATGTATTATTCTGAAGGGCATGAATCTAGTTTCTCTATATTACACAGAGATATTTTGCAACAACCTTTTACTGGAGTTTGTTTTTAACAGTATTCTATTTTGCATTTGTAAGAGTTTGGCTATAAATTAATTTCATAGTCAACTCAAATGTTAAGAAAATAATCAATTATGTAACTTCATTAACAAAGTCATCGATCTGCTCAAATACAAGCAAGTTGTTCTGATACTCAATATTCTGTTATGCTAAAATGTTAAATTTTAGACTCTTATTCTTACAAATTCAGTCACTTCAGTAGATATATTTGGGATTGCAGGTATTAAGGAGTAAGATGTAATTTATGAGAGAGAGAGTGTATCAACTGCCACTCCATCATAAAGTATTCTGTCACTGCTGATTTGGCTCTATTGATTGATAAATCATAAGGAAAGGCATTATCTCTTTTTATATTCCATGCTGAAATTCAAATTGGTTTTTTCTTCCAAATAATTATCAGTTGCAGTAGATATAAATATATTAAAACCTGAGACAGGACAAAATATTCAGTATTTTTAAATTATTTTGAAATCAAACTATTGCTATAATCAGAAACTATAATTGCATTTTTAAATAAAATGTTGACTTTTCTGAATGACTTTCAGGAGATGCTAGCAAAACTTTTTCTCTGTTTATTATAAAAGCTGTTACATTAATATAGTCATAATAAATATTAGCATATATTAATCTAATACTTCTAAGTATGATAACATGAGAATATAATTGAGACAAATACAAAATCTATAGTGTAAAAATGTGAAAATTGTAATTGAATGCTAATGATCAATAAAAATTACATCCTAAGCAATATTTTTACAAAAGTAGCAATGATTGATAGAAAACATCATTCAGATAGGCACAAATAGAATAAAATATTTTTGAATCAGTAGAAACTTCTTTATTTTATGTAGTTTACTCTGAGAAAGATCATGTGAAATAATATAAGCATGCATGTTTCCTTAGAAGTTTGAAAGAAGGACACTCAGTAATTTGAGTGACCTATTCTTGTTATATTTCCCTTCACCATCTGTTCTCTTTCATTTTTATGTATTTATTTACTTATTTATTTTTATGTGGAGTCTTGCTCTGTCACCCAGGCTGGAGTGCAGTGGTACTATCTTGGCTCACTGCAAACTCCGCCTCCCTGGTTCAACCGATTCGCTTGCCTCAGCCTCCCGAGTAGCTGGGATCATAGGTGTGTGCCACCACGCTTGACTGATTTTTGTATTTTTAGTAGAGGTGGGGTTTTGCCGTGTTGGCCAGGGTCGTTTGAACTCCTGACATCAGGTGATCCGCCCACCTCGGCCTCCCAAAGTGCTAGGATTACAGGGGTGAGCCACTGTGCCTGGCCTTGTCTTTTAGTTATAAATTTTAAGGTGAGAATATTTCATAATTTAATAAGAGAGAAAGGGAAGATGCAAATTACCATTATGAATACGTATGTGCTTGTAAGCCTGTATCTATCATGTCTCATCCATAAATATCTTTGCAATCCTCAAAAATTATTTGTATTCACTATACATTCTGCCTTGATTTATTACATTTTTACTCTTTGAGTGCCCCCACAAAAGTATGGACCATTCAGGACATAGGCAAGGGCAAGGACTTCATGTCTAAAACACCAAAAGCAATGGCAACAAAAGCCAAAATTGACAAATGTGATCTAATTAAACTAAAGAGCTTCTGCCCAAAGAAACTACCATCATAGTGAACAGACCACCTACAGAATGGGAGAAAATTTTTGCAATCCTACTCATCTGACAAAGGGCTAATATCCAGAACCTACAAAGAACTCAAACAAATTTGCCTTTGTCGAAACTGAATTGGCTTTAAATGTGTGGATTTATATCTGGGTTCTCTATTATGTTCCATTGTTCTGTGTGTCTGTTTTCACCCCAGTAGCATGCTGATTTTGTTGCTTTATCCTTGTAAAATATTTTGAAATCAGGTATTCAAACACCTCTGCTTTTGTCCTTCATGTTCAGGATTGCTTTGGCTATTTGAAGCCTTTTGTGTATCGACATAAATTTTAGGCTTTTTTTTTTTTCTATTTCCCGAAGAATGTCATTGGTATTTTGATAGGGATGTTTTTGAATATGTAAATTGCTTTGAATAATATTTTCATTTTAAGAGTATTAATTTTTCCAATAATTAGCATTAACCAACATTATTTGTTGCCTCTTCAATTTATTTCATTATTGTTTTATAGTATTATTTTTGTATAGTATAGTTCTTCCAAATCTTTTTTTTTTTTTTTCTTTGAGATTGAATCTTGCTGAGTAGCCTAGGCTGGAGTGCAGTGGCACAATGTTGGCTCACTGCAACTTCCATCTCCCAGGTCCTGGTTCAAGTGATTCTCCTGCCTCAGCCTCCCAAATAGCTAGGATTACAAGCATGCGCCATCGTGCCTAGCTAATTTTTGTATTTTTAGTAGAGATGGGGTTTTACCATGTTGGCCAGACTGCTCTTGAACTCCTGACCTCATGATCTGCCTGCCTCAGCCTCCCAAAGTGCTGGGATTACCAGTGTGAGCATCCACGCCAGCTCACATCTTTGGTTAAATTGAATCCTAGTTATTTTATACTATTTGTAGCTATTGTGATCAGGAATGCTTCTTGATTTCTTTTCAGATTGTTTGCTTTTGGAGTACATAAATGCTATTGATTTTTGTATCCTGTAATTTTATTGAAATGAGCAGTTCCAACAGTTTTTGGTGGACTCTTTAGGCTCTTGTAAGATCATGTCAGACAAACAAACTGAATTTGACTTCTTCCATTCCAATTTCCATGCTCTTTATTTGTTTCTGTTGTATGATTGCTCTGGTGTGTAATTCCAGTATTATGTTGAATAAAAGTGGTGAAAACAAATTTTTCTTGTTCCAGATCTTAGAGAAAAGGTTATCAGTTTCTTCCCTGTCCAGTAGGACACTGGCTGTGGCTTCGTCACATATGACTTTTATTATTATGAGTTTCTATACCCAGTTTGTTGAGGGTTTACTTTTTAATCATAAAATGATATTGAATTTTATAAAATTATTTTTGGTGTATATTTGAAATGATTGTATTGTTTTGTTCTTGGTTCTGTTAAAATGTTTTATCATGTTTATTGCATTGCAATCAGTAATAGTGCAATTATTGATTTATTGAACCATCCTTGCATCCCTAGGATGAATCTCACTTAATCATGCTGAATAATCTTTCTAATGTGTTCTTAAATTGAGTTTGCTTGTATTTTTTGTTGAGAATTTTTATATCTATGTTAATCAGTTATATTGGCCTGTAGTTTATTTATTTTTCTTTGCTGTTGTTGTGTCCTAGTTTGATATTAGTTATCAAAATAGTGCTGGCTTTGTAGAATAAATTTGGAAGTAGTATCTCCCCATCTTTTTTTTTTTTTTTTTTGGAAAAGTTTGAGTAGAATTGGTATTCTTATTAAATGTTTGGTAGAATTCAGCATTGAAGTGATCAGGTCCTGGGCTTCTCTTTGATGGGGGACATTTTATTATAACTTTAATTTTGTTTCTCTTTATTGGTTTATGGGAGTTTTTTTTACGTCTTCATAGTTCCTTCTTGGTAGGTTGTGTCCAAGAATTTATGAATTTCTTCTACGTTTTCCAATATGTTGATATAAAGTTGTTCCCAGTAGTGTCTAATGATTTTTTTTTTTTTTTATTTCTGTAGTCTGTTTTATGTCATCTTTTCACTTCTGATTCTATTTGGGTCTTCTCTTTTTTTATAGTTAAGTTTTGCTGATTTTAGTTTTCAAGAAAAAGCTTTTTCATTTATATGGTTTTCTGTATTTTTTATTTTCATTTATTTCTGGTCTGATTTAATTATTTCTTTCTTTCCACTAATTTTGGATTTGGTTTGTTCTCAATTTTCTAGTCCTTTGAGGTGTATCATTAGGTTGTTTATTTAAAGTCTATTTTTTTAATTTTAATTTTTATGTTTTTATTATACTTTAAGTTCTAGGGTACATGTGCATAATGTGCAGGTTTGTTACATATGTATACTTGTGCCATGTTGGTGTGCTGCACCCATCAACTCGTCAGCACCCATCAATTCATCATTTACATCAGGTATAACTCCCAATGCAAACCCTCCTCCCTCCCTCTCCCCCCTCCCCTTGATAGGCCCCAGTGTGTGATGTTCCCCTTCCCGAGTCCAAGTGATCTCATTGTTCAGTTCCCACCTATGAGTGAGAACATGCGGTGTTTGCTTTTCTCTTCTTGTGATAGTTTGCCAAGAATGATGGTTTCCAGCTGCATCCATGTCCCTACAAAGGACGCAAACTCCTCCTTTTTTATGGCTGCATAGTATTCTATGGTGTATATGTGCCACATTTTCTTAATCCAGTCTGTCACAGATGGACATTTGGGTTGATTCCAAGTGTTTGCTATTGTGAAAAGTGCCGCAATAAACATACGTGTGCACGTGTCTTTGTAGTAGAATAATTTATAATCCTTTGGGTATATACCCAGTAGTGGGATGGCTGGGTCATATGGTACATCTAGTTCTAGATCCTTGAGGAATTGCCATATTCTTTTCCATAATGGTTGAACTAGTTTACAATCCCACCAACAATGTAAAAGTGTTCCTATTTCTCCACATCCTCTCCAGCACCTGTTTTTTCCTGATTTTTTAATGATTGTCTTTCTAACTGGTGTGAGATGGTATCTCATTGTGGTTTTGATTTGCATTTCTCTGATGGTGAGTGATGATGAGCATTTTTTCATGTGTCTGTTGGCTGTATGAATGTCTTCTTTTGAGAAATGTCTGTTCATATCCTTTCCCCACTTTTTGATGGGGTTGTTTGTTTTTTTTCTTGTATATTTGTTTGAGTTCTTTGTAGATTCTGGATATTAGCCCTTTCTCAGATGAGTAGATTGCAAAAATTTTCTCCCATTCTGTAGGTTGCCTGTTCACTCTGATGGTAGTTTCTTTTGCTGTACAGAAGCTCTTTCGTTTAATCATATCCCATTGGTCAATTTTTGCTTTTGCTGCCATTGCTTTGGGTGTTTTAGACATGAAGTCCTTGCCCTTGCCTGTGTCCTGAATGGTACTACCTACGTTTTCTTCCAGGGTTTTTATGGCATTTGGTCTAACATTTAAGTCTCTAATCCATCTTGAATTAATTTTTTGTATAAGGAGTAAGGAAAGGATCCAGTTTCAGCTTTCTACTTATGGCTTGCCAATTTTCCCAGCACCATTTATTAAATAGGGAATCCTTTCCCCATTTCTTGTTTCTCTCAGGTTTGTCAAAGATCAGATGGCTGTAGATGTGTGGTATTATTTCTGAGGACTCTGTTCTGTTCCATTGGTCTATATCTCTGTTTTGGTACCAGTACCATGCTGTTTTGGTTACTGTAGCCTTGTGGTATAGTTTGAAGTCAGGTAGCGTGACGCCTCCAGCTTTGTCCTTTTGACTTAGGATTGTCTTGGCAATGCGGGCTCTTTTCTGGTTCCATATGAACTTTAAAGCCGTTTTTTCCAATTCTGTGAAGAAACTCATTGGTAGCTTGATGGGGATGGCATTGAATCTATAAATAACCTTGGGCAGTATGGCCATTTTCACGATATTGATTCTTCCTATCCATGAGCATGGTATGTTCTTCCATTTGTGTCCTCTTTGATTTCACTGAGCAGTGGTTTGTAGTTCTCCTTGAAGAGGTCCTTTACATCCCTTGTAAGTTGGATTCCTAGGTATTTGATTCTCTTTGAAGCAATTGGGAATGGAAGTTCATTCCTGATTTGGCTCTCTGCTTGTCTGTTACTGGTGTATAAGAATGCTTGTGATTTTTGCACATTAATTTTGTATCCTGAGACTTTGCTGAAGTTGCTTATCAGCTTAAGGAGATTTTGGGCTGAGATAATGGGGTTTTCTAAATATACAATCATGTCATCTGCAAACAGGGACAATTTGACTTCTTCTTT
>NW_022329328.1:0-13059 GCF_002776525.5 Piliocolobus tephrosceles | reverse complement strand
AAAGAAGAAGTCAAATTGTCCCTGTTTGCAGATGACATGATTGTATATTTAGAAAACCCCATTATCTCAGCCCAAAATCTCCTTAAGCTGATAAGCAACTTCAGCAAAGTCTCAGGATACAAAATTAATGTGCAAAAATCACAAGCATTCTTATACACCAGTAACAGACAAGCAGAGAGCCAAATCAGGAATGAACTTCCATTCCCAATTGCTTCAAAGAGAATCAAATACCTAGGAATCCAACTTACAAGGGATGTAAAGGACCTCTTCAAGGAGAACTACAAACCACTGCTCAGTGAAATCAAAGAGGACACAAATGGAAGAACATACCATGCTCATGGATAGGAAGAATCAATATCGTGAAAATGGCCATACTGCCCAAGGTTATTTATAGATTCAATGCCATCCCCATCAAGCTACCAATGAGTTTCTTCACAGAATTGGAAAAAACGGCTTTAAAGTTCATATGGAACCAGAAAAGAGCCCGCATTGCCAAGACAATCCTAAGTCAAAAGGACAAAGCTGGAGGCGTCACGCTACCTGACTTCAAACTATACCACAAGGCTACAGTAACCAAAACAGCATGGTACTGGTACCAAAACAGAGATATAGACCAATGGAACAGAACAGAGTCCTCAGAAATAATACCACACATCTACAGCCATCTGATCTTTGACAAACCTGAGAGAAACAAGAAATGGGGAAAGGATTCCCTATTTAATAAATGGTGCTGGGAAAATTGGCAAGCCATAAGTAGAAAGCTGAAACTGGATCCTTTCCTTACTCCTTATACAAAAAATTAATTCAAGATGGATTAGAGACTTAAATGTTAGACCAAATGCCATAAAAACCCTGGAAGAAAACGTAGGTAGTACCATTCAGGACACAGGCAAGGGCAAGGACTTCATGTCTAAAACACCCAAAGCAATGGCAGCAAAAGCAAAAATTGACCAATGGGATATGATTAAACGAAAGAGCTTCTGTACAGCAAAAGAAACTACCATCAGAGTGAACAGGCAACCTACAGAATGGGAGAAAATTTTTGCAATCTACTCATCTGAGAAAGGGCTAATATCCAGAATCTACAAAGAACTCAAACAAATATACAAGAAAAAAAACAAACAACCCCATCAAAAAGTGGGGAAAGGATATGAACAGACATTTCTCAAAAGAAGACATTCATACAGCCAACAGACACATGAAAAAATGCTCATCATCACTCACCATCAGAGAAATGCAAATCAAAACCACAATGAGATACCATCTCACACCAGTTAGAAAGACAATCATTAAAAAATCAGGAAAAAACAGGTGCTGGAGAGGATGTGGAGAAATAGGAACACTTTTACATTGTTGGTGGGATTGTAAACTAGTTCAACCATTATGGAAAAGAATATGGCAATTCCTCAAGGATCTAGAACTAGATGTACCATATGACCCAGCCATCCCACTACTGGGTATATACCCAAAGGATTATAAATTATTCTACTACAAAGACACGTGCACACGTATGTTTATTGCGGCACTTTTCACAATAGCAAACACTTGGAATCAACCCAAATGTCCATCTGTGACAGACTGGATTAAGAAAATGTGGCACATATACACCATAGAATACTATGCAGCCATAAAAAAGGAGGAGTTTGCGTCCTTTGTAGGGACATGGATGCAGCTGGAAACCATCATTCTTGGCAAACTATCACAAGAAGAGAAAAGCAAACACCGCATGTTCTCACTCATAGGTGGGAACTGAACAATGAGATCACTTGGACTCGGGAAGGGGAACATCACACACTGGGGCCTATCAAGGGGAGGGGGGAGAGGGAGGGAGGAGGGTTTGCATTGGGAGTTATACCTGATGTAAATGATGAATTGATGGGTGCTGACGAGTTGATGGGTGCAGCACACCAACATGGCACAAGTATACATATGTAACAAACCTGCACATTATGCACATGTACCCTAGAACTTAAAGTATAATAAAAACATAAAAATTAAAATTAAAAAAATAGACTTTAAATAAACAACCTAATGATACACCTCAAAGGACTAGAAAATTGAGAACAAACCAAATCCAAAATTAGTGGAAAGAAAGAAATAATTAAATCAGACCAGAAATAAATGAAAATAAAAAATACAGAAAACCATATAAATGAAAAAGCTTTTTCTTGAAAACTAAAATCAGCAAAACTTAACTATAAAAAAAGAGAAGACCCAAATAGAATCAGAAGTGAAAAGATGACATAAAACAGACTACAGAAATAAAAAAAAAAAAAAATCATTAGACACTACTGGGAACAACTTTATATCAACATATTGGAAAACGTAGAAGAAATTCATAAATTCTTGGACACAACCTACCAAGAAGGAACTATGAAGACGTAAAAAAAACTCCCATAAACCAATAAAGAGAAACAAAATTAAAGTTATAATAAAATGTCCCCCATCAAAGAGAAGCCCAGGACCTGATCACTTCAATGCTGAATTCTACCAAACATTTAATAAGAATACCAATTCTACTCAAACTTTTCCAAAAAAAAAAAAAAAAAAGATGGGGAGATACTACTTCCAAATTTATTCTACAAAGCCAGCACTATTTTGATAACTAATATCAAACTAGGACACAACAACAGCAAAGAAAAATAAATAAACTACAGGCCAATATAACTGATTAACATAGATATAAAAATTCTCAACAAAAAATACAAGCAAACTCAATTTAAGAACACATTAGAAAGATTATTCAGCATGATTAAGTGAGATTCATCCTAGGGATGCAAGGATGGTTCAATAAATCAATAATTGCACTATTACTGATTGCAATGCAATAAACATGATAAAACATTTTAACAGAACCAAGAACAAAACAATACAATCATTTCAAATATACACCAAAAATAATTTTATAAAATTCAATATCATTTTATGATTAAAAAGTAAACCCTCAACAAACTGGGTATAGAAACTCATAATAATAAAAGTCATATGTGACGAAGCCACAGCCAGTGTCCTACTGGACAGGGAAGAAACTGATAACCTTTTCTCTAAGATCTGGAACAAGAAAAATTTGTTTTCACCACTTTTATTCAACATAATACTGGAATTACACACCAGAGCAATCATACAACAGAAACAAATAAAGAGCATGGAAATTGGAATGGAAGAAGTCAAATTCAGTTTGTTTGTCTGACATGATCTTACAAGAGCCTAAAGAGTCCACCAAAAACTGTTGGAACTGCTCATTTCAATAAAATTACAGGATACAAAAATCAATAGCATTTATGTACTCCAAAAGCAAACAATCTGAAAAGAAATCAAGAAGCATTCCTGATCACAATAGCTACAAATAGTATAAAATAACTAGGATTCAATTTAACCAAAGATGTGAGCTGGCGTGGATGCTCACACTGGTAATCCCAGCACTTTGGGAGGCTGAGGCAGGCAGATCATGAGGTCAGGAGTTCAAGAGCAGTCTGGCCAACATGGTAAAACCCCATCTCTACTAAAAATACAAAAATTAGCTAGGCACGATGGCGCATGCTTGTAATCCTAGCTATTTGGGAGGCTGAGGCAGGAGAATCACTTGAACCAGGACCTGGGAGATGGAAGTTGCAGTGAGCCAACATTGTGCCACTGCACTCCAGCCTAGGCTACTCAGCAAGATTCAATCTCAAAGAAAAAAAAAAAAAAAGATTTGGAAGAACTATACTATACAAAAATAATACTATAAAACAATAATGAAATAAATTGAAGAGGCAACAAATAATGTTGGTTAATGCTAATTATTGGAAAAATTAATACTCTTAAAATGAAAATATTATTCAAAGCAATTTACATATTCAAAAACATCCCTATCAAAATACCAATGACATTCTTCGGGAAATAGAAAAAAAAAAAAGCCTAAAATTTATGTCGATACACAAAAGGCTTCAAATAGCCAAAGCAATCCTGAACATGAAGGACAAAAGCAGAGGTGTTTGAATACCTGATTTCAAAATATTTTACAAGGATAAAGCAACAAAATCAGCATGCTACTGGGGTGAAAACAGACACACAGAACAATGGAACATAATAGAGAACCCAGATATAAATCCACACATTTAAAGCCAATTCAGTTTCGACAAAGGCAAATTTGTTTGAGTTCTTTGTAGGTTCTGGATATTAGCCCTTTGTCAGATGAGTAGGATTGCAAAAATTTTCTCCCATTCTGTAGGTGGTCTGTTCACTATGATGGTAGTTTCTTTGGGCAGAAGCTCTTTAGTTTAATTAGATCACATTTGTCAATTTTGGCTTTTGTTGCCATTGCTTTTGGTGTTTTAGACATGAAGTCCTTGCCCTTGCCTATGTCCTGAATGGTCCATACTTTTGTGGGGGCACTCAAAGAGTAAAAATGTAATAAATCAAGGCAGAATGTATAGTGAATACAAATAATTTTTGAGGATTGCAAAGATATTTATGGATGAGACATGATAGATACAGGCTTACAAGCACATACGTATTCATAATGGTAATTTGCATCTTCCCTTTCTCTCTTATTAAATTATGAAATATTCTCACCTTAAAATTTATAACTAAAAGACAAGGCCAGGCACAGTGGCTCACCCCTGTAATCCTAGCACTTTGGGAGGCCGAGGTGGGCGGATCACCTGATGTCAGGAGTTCAAACGACCCTGGCCAACACGGCAAAACCCCACCTCTACTAAAAATACAAAAATCAGTCAAGCGTGGTGGCACACACCTATGATCCCAGCTACTCGGGAGGCTGAGGCAAGCGAATCGGTTGAACCAGGGAGGCGGAGTTTGCAGTGAGCCAAGATAGTACCACTGCACTCCAGCCTGGGTGACAGAGCAAGACTCCACATAAAAATAAATAAGTAAATAAATACATAAAAATGAAAGAGAACAGATGGTGAAGGGAAATATAACAAGAATAGGTCACTCAAATTACTGAGTGTCCTTCTTTCAAACTTCTAAGGAAACATGCATGCTTATATTATTTCACATGATCTTTCTCAGAGTAAACTACATAAAATAAAGAAGTTTCTACTGATTCAAAAATATTTTATTCTATTTGTGCCTATCTGAATGATGTTTTCTATCAATCATTGCTACTTTTGTAAAAATATTGCTTAGGATGTAATTTTTATTGATCATTAGCATTCAATTACAATTTTCACATTTTTACACTATAGATTTTGTATTTGTCTCAATTATATTCTCATGTTATCATACTTAGAAGTATTAGATTAATATATGCTAATATTTATTATGACTATATTAATGTAACAGCTTTTATAATAAACAGAGAAAAAGTTTTGCTAGCATCTCCTGAAAGTCATTCAGAAAAGTCAACATTTTATTTAAAAATGCAATTATAGTTTCTGATTATAGCAATAGTTTGATTTCAAAATAATTTAAAAATACTGAATATTTTGTCCTGTCTCAGGTTTTAATATATTTATATCTACTGCAACTGATAATTATTTGGAAGAAAAAACCAATTTGAATTTCAGCATGGAATATAAAAAGAGATAATGCCTTTCCTTATGATTTATCAATCAATAGAGCCAAATCAGCAGTGACAGAATACTTTATGATGGAGTGGCAGTTGATACACTCTCTCTCTCATAAATTACATCTTACTCCTTAATACCTGCAATCCCAAATATATCTACTGAAGTGACTGAATTTGTAAGAATAAGAGTCTAAAATTTAACATTTTAGCATAACAGAATATTGAGTATCAGAACAACTTGCTTGTATTTGAGCAGATCGATGACTTTGTTAATGAAGTTACATAATTGATTATTTTCTTAACATTTGAGTTGACTATGAAATTAATTTATAGCCAAACTCTTACAAATGCAAAATAGAATACTGTTAAAAACAAACTCCAGTAAAAGGTTGTTGCAAAATATCTCTGTGTAATATAGAGAAACTAGATTCATGCCCTTCAGAATAATACATTTATTTTGTCCCTGTAGATTATTAATATTGGGTTCAAAGACTCCTGAATTTTGAACAAACTATACAGACTGAAGCAACATAGAAATATAATAGAAGACATTATAGAGACAATACCTTTATGCTGATTGAGAATTCAAAGATAAATATTTTGTCATCGAGAAAAAAATAGCAAATCCTAGAGGTCTGCTGATATTTCATTACTAAATTTATTTTTTACTTACAATTGACATATTGTACGTATTTCTGATATGCAATGTAATGTCTCAATGTATGTACAGTGTAATGATTAAATCAGGGTAACCACCATATACATTACTTTTAACATGATTTCTTTCTAATGACAACATTCAAAATCTTTTCCAGCTTTTACTACACACGCTTATTTGCTACAGTCATCCTGGTGTGCAAAGAACACTAAAGCGTATTCTTACTATCTGCAACATTGTACCCATTGATCAACTTCTCCCATTTCCCTTCTTCTCCTTTGTATCCCCAGTCTCTGGTAACCAATATTCTACACTGTACTTCCATGAAATCAATTGTTTTAGATTTCACATATGAATCAGATCATATGGTATTAGTCATAGTTCCCAAAGGCTTATTTCACTTAACGTTCTCCAGGTTCATTCATGTTGCTGCAAATGACAGAATTTTATTCTGTTTTATGGGTACATAGGATTCCATTATTCATATAGTCATATTTTCTTTACCCATTCTTCATTAAGTGGGCATTTAGGTTGATTCTGTACCTTGGCTTTTGTGACCAGCTCTGCAATAAACATGGGCATGCACATGTCTTTGCTACTTATTTCTTTTCTTTTGGATAGAAACCCAGTAATGGGATTGCTGGATCATATGGTGATTCTATTTTTTAATTTTTTTTATTTTTAATTTTTTGAAGAAACTACACTGGGTCCCACAATGGTTGTACTAATTTACATTCCCACCAACAGTGTATAAAAGTCCCTTTTCTCCACATCCTCATCAGCACTTATCACATTTTTTCTTTTTGATAATAGTTATTCTAATGAGGGGTAGGTGATATCTCATTTTAGTTTTTACTTGCATTTCTCCTATGATTATTGGTGATGAAAATTTTTTTCATATACCTGTTGGCTATTTGTATATCTTCTTTTGAGAAAAGTCAATTTGGGCCCTTGGCCCATTTTTAAATAGGATTTCTTTTTGTTTTTGTTGTTTGTATGCTATTGAGTTCCTTGTATCTTCTAGACATTAGCTCCTTGTCAGATACATAATTTTAAAATACCTTCTCCCATTCTGTAGGTTGTTTCTTCACTTTATTGTTTCCTTTGCTGTGCAGAAGCTTTTCCTTTTGATACAATCTCATTCGTCTATTTTTGCTTTGGTTGTCTGTTCTTTGAGTCTTACTCAAAAATTCTTCACCCACTCCAGTTTGTGAATAATTTGCTCTGTTTTTAAAAATCATTGTATACTTTTTTTTTTTTCTTCCTGAGTTTATTTGGGGCACACCCAGGCGAAGGGCCTGCACCTAAAAGAAGGTGTTGGGCCTCTTGGTGGTGAAGCGTGGCTTGTGCTGACGGCGCAGGACCTGGTGGGGCAGCGGGAACCTGATCTTGGAGTCATGGAACTACTTGACAGCCGGCCGACGGCACTTGCTGGCTGCGATCTCCTCCACCTTCATGATCTGAATGGAGTGGGCCCGGGCACGGTGCCGGGCACCCATGTCTCGGTAGCACTGGGTGACAGCGCCCGCAGTGGTCAGGTCCCGGTATTCCCGGTACATGTTGTGGGTGCCGCTCCGGGAGTCATAGCGCAGCCAGATTCTGAAGTTCTTCACCTGCAGTGGGGACTTCTCAAACACCTGCCCACAGTAGACAATCTCCCCTGAAGACTTCTTCATCTTCTTTAACTGAGATACGAAGTACCAGAAGCAGGACTTGGCGACGACATGATTAGGCGCAAAGATTCGCATGCGGTAGGGGGTGGTGTGTGGCATTTGGGGGTGGGCAGGCAGCGACCCACCACCTTGTACTCTCGTAGTGTGCCAGAAGCCTTCATGGTGTCCTCTCCGCTCTCGCCACCACCAACAAAAGCAAAAATCATTTTATACTTTTTAGTCTTACATTTAAGTTGTTGGTCTATTTAAAGTTGATTTTTTACGTAACGAGAGATGGGGATCTAATTTAATTTTTCTGCATGTGGATATACAGTTTTCTCAATGTCATTTACTATATTAACACAATCGAGGTAAAAAATTACATGATTATTTCAATGGATGTTGAAAACACATTAGATAAAATTTTGTATCTCTTTATGATTAATAAACCTCAACAAAGTGGGTATAGAAGGAAAATACGTCAGCACAATAAAAGCTATATATGACAATCCACAGCTCTCTGAATGGGTAAAAGTTGAAAACTTTTTCTAGAACAGGACAAAGATGCCCATTTTCATTATCTTTATTCAACACAGTACCAGAAGCCTTAACCAGAGTAATCTGGCAAAATAAAGAATAAAAGTGCATAGAAATTGGAAAGAAGGAAGCTGTCCCTGTTTGCATATGACATGATTGTACAAATAGGACACCCTAAAAATTCCAGCAAAAAAAACTATTAGAATAAACAAATTTAGTTAAGTTTCAGGATACAAAGCCAACATTTCTATACACCAAAGTCAATTATATGAAAAAGAAATTGAGAAAGCAAGTTCACTTATAACAGCTACAAAAATATAAACCTAGGAATAAACTTAACCAAGAACATAACAGGTCTCTACAATGAAAAGTATAAAATAATAATGAAGGAGGGGCGAAGCAAGATGGCCGAATAGAAAAAGCTCCAGTCTCCAACTCCCAGCGCCAGCGACACAGAAGACCGGTGATTTCTGCGTTTTCAACTGAGGTACTGGGGTCATCTCACTAGGGAGTGTCGGACAATCAGTGCTGTTCAGCTGCTGCAGCCCGACCAGCAAGAGCTGAAGCAGGTCGAGGCATTGCCTCACCTGGGAAGTGCAAGGGGGAAGGGAATCGCTTTTCCTAGCCAGAGGAACTGAGACTCACAACACTTGGAAAATTGGGTAACACCCACCCCAATACTGCGCTTTAAGCAAACGGGCACACCAGGAGAATATATCCCACACCTGGCCATGAGGGTCCCACGCCCACGGAGCCTCCCTCATTGCTAGCACAGCAGTCTGCGATCTAACCGCAAGGCAGCAGCGAGGCTGGGGGAGGGGCGCCCGCCATAGCTGAGGCTTAAGTAGGTAAACAAAGCCACTGGGAAACTCGAACTGGGTGGAGCTCACAGCAGCTCAAGGAAACCTGCCTGTCTCTGTAGACTCTACCTCTGGGGACAGGGCACAGCTAAATAACAGCAACAAAAAAGCAGCGGAACCTCTGCAGATGCAAATGACTCTGTCTGACAACTTTGAAGAGAGCAATGGATCTCCCAACACGGAGATTGAGGTCTGAGAAGGGACAGACTGCCTGCTCAAACGGGTCCCTGACCCCTGAGTAGCCTAACTGGGAGACATCCCCCACTAGGGGCAGTCTGACACCCCACACCTCACAGGGTGGAGTACACCCCTGAGAGAAAGCTTCCAAAGTAAGAATCAGACAGGTACACTCGCTGTTCAGCAATATTCTATCTCCTGCAACCTCTGTTGCTGATACCCAGGAAAACAGGGTCTGGAGTGGACCTCAAGCAATCTCCAACAGACCTACAGCTGAGGGCCCTGACTGTCAGAAGGAAAACTATCAAACAGGAAGGACACCTATACCAAAACCCCATCAGTACGTCACCATCATCAAAGACCAGAGACAGATAAAACCACAAAGATGGGGAAGAAGCAGGGCAGAAAAGCTGGAAATTCAAAAAATAAGAGCGCATCTCCCCCTGCAAAGGAGCGCAGCTCATCGCCAGCAATGGATCAAAGCTGGTCAGAGAATGACTTTGATGAGATTAGAGAAGAAGGCTTCAGTCCATCAAACTTCTCAGAGCTAAAGGAGGAATTATGTACCCAGAGCAAAGAAACTCAAAATCTTGAAAAAAGAGTGGAAGAATTGACAGCTAGATTAATTAATGCAGAGAAGGTCATAAACGAAATGACAGAGATGACAACCATGACACGAGAAATACGTGACAAATGCACAAACTTCAGTAACCGACTCGATCAACTAGAAGTAAGAGTATCAGTGATTGATGATCAAATGACTGAAATGAAGCAAGAAGAGAAACCAAAAGAAAAAAGAAGAAAAAGAAATGAACAAAGCCTGCAAGTATGGAATTATGTAAAAAGACCAAATCTACTTCTGATTGGGGTGCCTGAAAGTGTGGGGAAAATGGAACCAAGCTGGAAAACACTCTTCAGGATATCATCCAGGAGAACTTCCCCAACCTAGTATGGAAGGCCAACATTCAAATTCAGGAAATACAGAGAACGCCACAAAGATACTCCTCCAGAAGAGCAACTCCAAGACACATAATTGCCAGATTCACCAAAGTTGAAATGAAGGAAAAAATCGTAAGGGCAGCCAGAGAGAAAGGTCGGGTCACCCACGAAGGGAAGCCCATCAGACTAACAGCAGAACTCTCGGCAGAAACTCTACAAGCCAGAAGACAGTGGGGGCCAATATTCAACGTTCTTAAAGAAAAGAATTTTAAGCCCAGAATTTCATATCCAGCCAAACTAACTTTAATAAGTGAAGGAGAAATGAAATCCTTTACAGATAAGCAGATGCTTAGAGATTTTGTCACCACCAGACCTGCCTTACAAGAGACCCTGAAGGAAGCCCTAAACATGGAAAGGAACAACCGGTACCAGCCATTGCAAAAACATGCCAAAATATAAAGACCATCGAGGCTAGGAAGAAACTGCATAACTAACGAGCAAAATAACCAGTTAATATCATAATGGCAGGATCAAGTTCACACATAACAATATTAACCTTAAATGAAAATGGACTAAATGCTCCAATTAAAAGACACAGACTGGCAAACTGGATAAAAAGTCAAGACCCATCAGTCTGCTGTCTTCAGGAGACCCATCTCACATGCAGAGACATATATAGGCTCAAAATAAAGGGATGGAGGAAGATCTACCAAGCAAATGGAGAACAAAAAAAAAGCAGGGGTTGCAATCCTAGTCTCTGATAAAACAGACTTTAAACTATCAAAGATCAAGAGACAAAGAAGGCCATTACATAATGGTAAAGGGATCAATTCAACAGGAAGAGCTAACTATCCTAAATATATATGCACCCAATACAGGAGCACCCAGATTCATAAAGCAAGTCCTTAGAGACTTACAAAGAGACTTAGAATCCCATACAATAATAATGGGAGACTTCAACACTTAACTGTCAACATTAGACAGATCAACGAGACAGAAAGTTAACAAGGATATCCAGGAATTGAACTCATCTCTGCACCAAGCGGACCTAGTAGACATCTATAGAACTCTCCACCCCAAGTCAACAGAATATACATTCTTCTCAGCACATCGCACTTATTCCAAAATTGACCACATAATTGGAAGTAAAGCACTCCTCAGCAAATGTAAAAGAACAGAAATTATAACAAGCTGTCTCTCAGACCACAATGCAATCAAACTAGAACTCAGGATTAAGAAACTCAATCAAAACCGCTCAACCTCATGGAAACTGAACAACCTGTTCCTGAATGACTACTGGGTACATAACGAAATGAAGTCAGAAATAAAGATGTTCTTTGAAACCAATGAGAACAAAGATACAACATACCAGAATCTCTGGGACACATTTAAAGCAGTGTGTAGAGGGAAATTTATACCACTGAATGCCCACAAGAGAAAGCAGGAAAGATCTAAAATTGACACTCTAACATCGCAATTAAAAGAACTAGAGTGGCAAGAGCAAACACATTCAAAAGCTAGCAGAAGGCAAGAAATAACTAAGATCAGAGCAGAACGGAAGGAGATAGAGACACAAAAAACCCTCCAAAAAATCAATGAATCCAGGAGGTGGTTTTTTGAAAAGATCAACAAAATTGACAGACTGCTAGCAAGACTAATAAAGAAGAAAAGAGAGAAGAATCAAATGATAAAGGGGTATCACCACTGACCCTGCAGAAACACAAACTACCATCAGAGAATACTATAAACACCTCTACGCAAATCAACTAGAAAACCTAGAAGAAATGGATAATTTCTTGGACACTTACACTCTCCCAAGACTAAGCCAGGAGGAAGTTGAATACCTAAATAGACCAACAGCAGACTCTGATATTGAGGTAATAGTTAATAGCCTACCAACCAAAACAAGTTCAGGACCAGATGGACTCACAGCTGAATTCTACCAGAGGTATGAGGAGCAGCTGGTACCATTCCTTCTGAAACTATTCCAAACTATAGAAAAGGAGGGAATCCTCCCTAACTCATTTTATGAGGCCAACATCATCCTGATACCAAAGCCTGGCAGACACACAACAAAGAGAATTTTAGACCAATATCCCTGCTTAACATCAATGCAAAAATCCTCAATGAAATACGGGCAAACAGAATCCAACAGTACAACAAAAAGCTTATCCACCATGATCAAGTGGGCTTCATCCCTGGGATCCAAGGATGGTTCAACATACACAAATCAGTAAATGTAATCCATCATATAAACAGAACCAAAGACAAAAACCACATGATTATCTCAATAGATGCAGAAAAGGCTTTTGACAAAATTCAACAGCCCTTCATGCTAAAAACTCTCAATAAATTCGGCATTGATGGAATGTATCTCAAAATAATAAGAGCTATTTATGACAAACCTACAGCCAGTATCATATTGATTGGGAAAAAACTGGAAGCATTCCCTTTGAAAACTGGCACAAGACAGGGATGCCCTCTCTCACGACTCCTATTCAACATAGTGTTGGAAGTTCTGGCTAGGGCAATCAGGCAAGAGAAAGAAATAAAGTGTATTCAGTTAGGAAAAGAAGAAATCAAATTGTCTCTGTTTGCAGATGACGTGATTGCATATTTAGAAAACCCCATTTTCACAGCCTCAAATCTCCTTAAGCTGATAAGCAACTTCAGCAGTCTCAGGATGCAAAATCAATGTACAAAAATCACGAGCATTCTTAA
>NW_022329327.1:0-13072 GCF_002776525.5 Piliocolobus tephrosceles | reverse complement strand
TTAAGAATGCTCGTGATTTTTGTACATTGATTTTGCATCCTGAGACTTTGCTGAAGTTGCTTATCAGGTTAAGGAGATTTGAGGCTGTGAAAATGGGGTTTTCTAAATATGCAATCACGTCATCTGCAAACAGAGACAATTTGATTTCTTCTTTTCCTAACTGAATACACTTTATTTCTTTCTCTTGCCTGATTGCCCTAGCCAGAACTTCCAACACTATGTTGAATAGGAGTCGTGAGAGAGGGCATCCCTGTCTTGTGCCAGTTTTCAAAGGGAATGCTTCCAGTTTTTTCCCAATCAATATGATACTGGCTGTAGGTTTGTCATAAATAGCTCTTATTATTTTGAGATACATTCCATCAATGCCGAATTTATTGAGAGTTTTTAGCATGAAGGGCTGTTGAATTTTGTCAAAAGCCTTTTCTGCATCTATTGAGATAATCATGTGGTTTTTGTCTTTGGTTCTGTTTATATGATGGATTACATTTACTGATTTGTGTATGTTGAACCATCCTTGGATCCCAGGGATGAAGCCCACTTGATCATGGTGGATAAGCTTTTTGTTGTGCTGTTGGATTCTGTTTGCCCGTATTTTATTGAGGATTTTTGCATTGATGTTAAGGAGGGATATTGGTCTAAAATTCTCTTTGTTGTGTGTCTGCCAGGCTTTGGTATCAGGATGATGTTGGCCTCATAAAATGAGTTAGGGAGGATTCCCTCCTTTTCTATAGTTTGGAATAGTTTCAGAAGGAATGGTACCAGCTGCTCCTCATACCTCTGGTAGAATTCAGCTGTGAGTCCATCTGGTCCTGAACTTGTTTTGGTTGGTAGGCTATTAACTATTACCTCAATATCAGAGTCTGCTATTGGTCTATTTAGGTATTCAACTTCCTCCTGGCTTAGTCTTGGGAGAGTGTAAGTGTCCAAGAAATTATCCATTTCTTCTAGGTTTTCTAGTTGATTTGCGTAGAGGTGTTTATAGTATTCTCTGATGGTAGTTTGTGTTTCTGCAGGGTCAGTGGTGATACCCCTTTATCATTTGATTCTTCTCTCTTTCTTCTTTATTAGTCTTGCTAGCGGTCTGTCAATTTTGTTGATCTTTTCAAAAAACCACCTCCTGGATTCATTGATTTTTTGGAGGGTTTTTTGTGTCTCTATCTCCTTCCGTTCTGCTCTGATCTTAGTTATTTCTTGCCTTCTGCTAGCTTTTGAATGTGTTTGCTCTTGCCACTCTAGTTCTTTTAATTGCGATGTTAGAGTGTCAATTTTAGATCTTTCCTGCTTTCTCTTGTGGGCATTCAGTGGTATAAATTTCCCTCTACACACTGCTTTAAATGTGTCCCAGAGATTCTGGTATGTTGTATCTTTGTTCTCATTGGTTTCAAAGAACATCTTTATTTCTGACTTCATTTCGTTATGTACCCAGTAGTCATTCAGGAACAGGTTGTTCAGTTTCCATGAGGTTGAGCGGTTTTGATTGAGTTTCTTAATCCTGAGTTCTAGTTTGATTGCATTGTGGTCTGAGAGACAGCTTGTTATAATTTCTGTTCTTTTACATTTGCTGAGGAGTGCTTTACTTCCAATTATGTGGTCAATTTTGGAATAAGTGCGATGTGCTGAGAAGAATGTATATTCTGTTGACTTGGGGTGGAGAGTTCTATAGATGTCTACTAGGTCCGCTTGGTGCAGAGATGAGTTCAATTCCTGGATATCCTTGTTAACTTTCTGTCTCGTTGATCTGTCTAATGTTGACAGTTAAGTGTTGAAGTCTCCCATTATTATTGTATGGGATTCTAAGTCTCTTTGTAAGTCTCTAAGGACTTGCTTTATGAATCTGGGTGCTCCTGTATTGGGTGCATATATATTTAGGATAGTTAGCTCTTCCTGTTGAATTGATCCCTTTACCATTATGTAATGGCCTTCTTTGTCTCTTGATCTTTGATAGTTTAAAGTCTGTTTTATCAGAGACTAGGATTGCAACCCCTGCTTTTTTTTTGTTCTCCATTTGCTTGGTAGATCTTCCTCCATCCCTTTATTTTGAGCCTATATATGTCTCTGCATGTGAGATGGGTCTCCTGAAGACAGCAGACTGATGGGTCTTGACTTTTTATCCAGTTTGCCAGTCTGTGTCTTTTAATTGGAGCATTTAGTCCATTTTCATTTAAGGTTAATATTGTTATGTGTGAACTTGATCCTGCCATTATGATATTAACTGGTTATTTTGCTCGTTAGTTATGCAGTTTCTTCCTAGCCTCGATGGTCTTTATATTTTGGCATGTTTTTGCAATGGCTGGTACCGGTTGTTCCTTTCCATGTTTAGGGCTTCCTTCAGGGTCTCTTGTAAGGCAGGCCTGGTGGTGACAAAATCTCTAAGCATCTGCTTATCTGTAAAGGATTTTATTTCTCCTTCACTTATGAAAGTTAGTTTGGCTGGATATGAAATTCTGGGCTTAAAATTCTTTTCTTTAAGAACGTTGAATATTGGCCCCCACTGTCTTCTGGCTTGTAGAGTTTCTGCCGAGAGTTCTGCTGTTAGTCTGATGGGCTTCCCTTTGTGGGTGACCCGACCTTTCTCTCTGGCTGCCCTTACGACTTTTTCCTTCATTTCAACTTTGGTGAATCTGGCAATTATGTGTCTTGGAGTTGCTCTTCTGGAGGAGTATCTTTGTGGCGTTCTCTGTATTTCCTGAATTTGAATGTTGGCCTTCCATACTAGGTTGGGGAAGTTCTCCTGGATGATATCCTGAAGAGTGTTTTCCAGCTTGGTTCCATTTTCCCCACACTTTCAGGCACCCCAATCAGAAGTAGATTTGGTCTTTTTACATAATTCCATACTTCTTGCAGGCTTTGTTCATTTCTTTTTCTTCTTTTTTCTTTTGGTTTCTCTTCTTGCTTCATTTCAGTCATTTGATCATCAATCACTGATACTCTTACTTCTAGTTGATCGAGTCGGTTACTGAAGTTTGTGCATTTGTCACGTATTTCTCGTGTCATGGTTGTCATCTCTGTCATTTCGTTTATGACCTTCTCTGCATTAATTAATCTAGCTGTCAATTCTTCCACTCTTTTTTCAAGATTTTGAGTTTCTTTGCTCTGGGTACATAATTCCTCCTTTAGCTCTGAGAAGTTTGATGGACTGAAGCCTTCTTCTCTAATCTCATCAAAGTCATTCTCTGACCAGCTTTGATCCATTGCTGGCGATGAGCTGCGCTCCTTTGCAGGGGGAGATGCGCTCTTATTTTTTGAATTTCCAGCTTTTCTGCCCTGCTTCTTCCCCATCTTTGTGGTTTTATCTGTCTCTGGTCTTTGATGATGGTGACGTACTGATGGGGTTTTGGTATAGGTGTCCTTCCTGTTTGATAGTTTTCCTTCTGACAGTCAGGGCCCTCAGCTGTAGGTCTGTTGGAGATTGCTTGAGGTCCACTCCAGACCCTGTTTTCCTGGGTATCAGCAACAGAGGTTGCAGGAGATAGAATATTGCTGAACAGCGAGTGTACCTGTCTGATTCTTACTTTGGAAGCTTTCTCTCAGGGGTGTACTCCACCCTGTGAGGTGTGGGGTGTCAGACTGCCCCTAGTGGGGGATGTCTCCCAGTTAGGCTACTCAGGGGTCAGGGACCCGTTTGAGCAGGCAGTCTGTCCCTTCTCAGACCTCAATCTCCGTGTTGGGAGATCCATTGCTCTCTTCAAAGTTGTCAGACAGAGTCATTTGCATCTGCAGAGGTTCCGCTGCTTTTTTGTTGCTGTTATTTAGCTGTGCCCTGTCCCCAGAGGTAGAGTCTACAGAGACAGGCAGGTTTCCTTGAGCTGCTGTGAGCTCCACCCAGTTCGAGTTTCCCAGTGGCTTTGTTTACCTACTTAAGCCTCAGCTATGGCGGGCGCCCCTCCCCCAGCCTCGCTGCTGCCTTGCGGTTAGATCGCAGACTGCTGTGCTAGCAATGAGGGAGGCTCCGTGGGCGTGGGACCCTCATGGCCAGGTGTGGGATATATTCTCCTGGTGTGCCCGTTTGCTTAAAGCGCAGTATTGGGGTGGGTGTTACCCAATTTTCCAAGTGTTGTGAGTCTCAGTTCCTCTGGCTAGGAAAAGCGATTCCCTTCCCCCTTGCACTTCCCAGGTGAGGCGATGCCTCGCCCTGCTTCAGCTCTTGCTGGTCAGGCTGCAGCAGCTGAACAGCACTGATTGTCCGGCACTCCCGAGTGAGATGACCCCAGTACCTCAGTTGAAAACGCAGAAATCACCGGTCTTCTGTGTCGCTGGTGCTGGGAGTTGGAGACTGGAGCTTTTTCTATTCGGCCATCTTGCTTCGCCCCTCCTTCATTATTATTTTATACTTTTCATTGTAGAGACCTGTTATGTTCTTGGTTAAGTTTATTCCTAGGTTTATATTTTTGTAGCTGTTATAAGTGAACTTGCTTTCTCAATTTCTTTTTCATATAATTGACTTTGGTGTATAGAAATGTTGGCTTTGTATCCTGAAACTTAACTAAATTTGTTTATTCTAATAGTTTTTTTTGCTGGAATTTTTAGGGTGTCCTATTTGTACAATCATGTCATATGCAAACAGGGACAGCTTCCTTCTTTCCAATTTCTATGCACTTTTATTCTTTATTTTGCCAGATTACTCTGGTTAAGGCTTCTGGTACTGTGTTGAATAAAGATAATGAAAATGGGCATCTTTGTCCTGTTCTAGAAAAAGTTTTCAACTTTTACCCATTCAGAGAGCTGTGGATTGTCATATATAGCTTTTATTGTGCTGACGTATTTTCCTTCTATACCCACTTTGTTGAGGTTTATTAATCATAAAGAGATACAAAATTTTATCTAATGTGTTTTCAACATCCATTGAAATAATCATGTAATTTTTTACCTCGATTCTGTTAATATAGTAAATGACATTGAGAAAACTGTATATCCACATGCAGAAAAATTAAATTAGATCCCCATCTCTCGTTACGTAAAAAATCAACTTTAAATAGACCAACAACTTAAATGTAAGACTAAAAAGTATAAAATGATTTTTGCTTTTGTTGGTGGTGGCGAGAGCAGAGAGGACGCCATGAAGGCTTCTGGAACACTACGAGAGTACAAGGTGGTGGGTCGCTGCCTGCCCACCCCCAAATGCCACACACCACCCCCTACCGCATGCGAATCTTTGCGCCTAATCATGTCGTCGCCAAGTCCTGCTTCTGGTACTTCGTATCTCAGTTAAAGAAGATGAAGAAGTCTTCAGGGGAGATTGTCTACTGTGGGCAGGTGTTTGAGAAGTCCCCACTGCAGGTGAAGAACTTCAGAATCTGGCTGCGCTATGACTCCCGGAGCGGCACCCACAACATGTACCGGGAATACCGGGACCTGACCACTGCGGGCGCTGTCACCCAGTGCTACCGAGACATGGGTGCCCGGCACCGTGCCCGGGCCCACTCCATTCAGATCATGAAGGTGGAGGAGATCGCAGCCAGCAAGTGCCGTCGGCCGGTTGTCAAGTAGTTCCATGACTCCAAGATCAAGTTCCCGCTGCCCCACCAGGTCCTGCGCCGTCAGCACAAGCCACGCTTCACCACCAAGAGGCCCAACACCTTCTTTTAGGTGCAGGCCCTTCGCCTGGGTGTGCCCCAAATAAACTCAGGAAGGGAAAAAAAAAAAGTATAAAATGATTTTTAAAAACAGAGCAAATTATTCACAAACTGGAGTGGGTGAAGAATTTTTGAGTAAGACTCAAAGAACAGACAACCAAAGCAAAAATAGACGAATGAGATTGTATCAAAAGGAAAAGCTTCTGCACAGCAAAGGAAACAATAGAGTGAAGAAACAACCTACAGAATGGGAGAAGGTATTTTAAAATTATGTATCTGACAAGGAGCTAATGTCTAGAAGATACAAGGAACTCAATAGCATACAAACAACAAAAACAAAAAGAAATCCTATTTAAAAATGGGCCAAGGGCCCAAATTGACTTTTCTCAAAAGAAGATATACAAATAGCCAACAGGTATATGAAAAAAATTTTCATCACCAATAATCATAGGAGAAATGCAAGTAAAAACTAAAATGAGATATCACCTACCCCTCATTAGAATAACTATTATCAAAAAGAAAAAATGTGATAAATGCTGATGAGGATGTGGAGAAAAGGGACTTTTATACACTGTTGGTGGGAATGTAAATTAGTACAACCATTGTGGGACCCAGTGTAGTTTCTTCAAAAAATTAAAAATAAAAAAAAATTAAAAAATAGAATCACCATATGATCCAGCAATCCCATTACTGGGTTTATATCCAAAAGAAAAGAAATAAGTAGCAAAGACACGTGCATGCCCATGTTTATTGCAGAGCTGGTCACAAAAGCCAAGGTACAGAATCAACCTAAATGCCCACCTAATGAAGAATGGGTAAAGAAAATATGACTATATGAATAATGGAATCCTAGGTACCCATAAAACAGAATAAAATTCTGTCATTTGCAGCAACATGAATGAACCTGGAGAACGTTAAGTGAAATAAGCCTTTGGCAACTATGACTAATACCATATGATCTGATTCATATGTGAAATCTAAAACAATTGATTTCATGGAAGTACAGTGTAGAATATTGGTTACCAGAGACTGGGGATACAAAGGAGAAGAAGGGAAATGGGAGAAGTTGATCAATGGGTACAATGTTGCAGATAGTAAGAATACGCTTTAGTGTTCTTTGCACACCAGGATGACTGTAGCAAATAAGCGTGTGTAGTAAAAGCTGGAAAAGATTTTGAATGTTGTCATTAGAAAGAAATCATGTTAAAAGTAATGTATATGGTGGTTACCCTGATTTAATCATTACACTGTACATACATTGAGACATTACATTGCATATCAGAAATACGTACAATTATTATGTGTCAATTGTAAGTAAAAAATAAATTTAGTAATGAAATATCAGCAGACCTCTAGGATTTGCTATTTTTTTCTCGATGACAAAATATTTATCTTTGAATTCTCAATCAGCATAAAGGTATTGTCTCTATAATGTCTTCTATTATATTTCTATGTTGCTTCAGTCTGTATAGTTTGTTCAAAATTCAGGAGTCTTTGAACCCAATATTAATAATCTACAGGGACAAAATAAATGTATTATTCTGAAGGGCATGAATCTAGTTTCTCTATATTACACAGAGATATTTTGCAAAAACCTTTTACTGGAGTTTGTTTTTAACAGTATTCTATTTTGCATTTGTAAGAGTTTGGCTATAAATTAATTTCATAGTCAACTCAAATGTTAAGAAAATAATCAATTATGTAACTTCATTAACAAAGTCATCGATCTGCTCAAATACAAGCAAGTTGTTCTGATACTGAATATTCTGTTATGCTAAAATGTTAAATTTTAGACTCTTATTCATACAAATTCAGTCACTTCAGTAGATATATTTGGGATTGCAGGTATTAAGGAGTAAGATGTAATTTATGAGAGAGAGAGTGTATCAACTGCCACTCCATCATAAAGTATTCTGTCACTGCTGATTTGGCTCTATTGATTGATAAATCATAAGGAAAGGCATGATCTCTTTTTATATTCCATGCTGAAATTCAAATTGGTTTTTTCTTCTAAATAATTATCAGTTGCAGTAGATATAAATATATTAAAACCTGAGACAGGACAAAATATTCAGTATTTTAAAATTATTTTGAAATCAAACTATTGCTATAATCAGAAACTATAATTGCATTTTTAAATAAAATGTTGACTTTTCTGAATGACTTTCAGGAGATGCTAGCAAAACTTTTTCTCTGTTTATTATAAAAGCTGTTATATTAATATAGTCATAATAAATATTAGCATATATTAATCTAATACTTCTAAGTATGATAACATGAGAATATAATTGAGACAAATACAAAATCTATAGTGTAAAAATGTGAAAATTGTAATTGAATACTAATGATCAATAAAAATTACATCCTAAGCAATACTTTTACAAAAGTAGCAATGATTGATAGAAAACATCATTCAGATTGGCACAAATAGAATAAAATATTTTTGAATCAGTAGAAACTTCTTTATTTTATGTAGTTTACTCTGAGAAATATCATGTGAAATAATATAAGAATGCATGTTTCCTTAGAAGTTTGAAAGAAGGACACTCAGTAATTTGAGTGACCTATTCTTGTTATATTTCCCTTCACCATCTGTTCTCTTTCATTTTTATGTATTTATTTACTTATTTATTTTTATGTGGAGTCCTGCTCTGTCACCCAGGCTGGAGTGCAGTGGTACTATCTTGGCTCACTGCAAACTCCGCCTCCCTGGTTCAACCGATTCGCTTGCCTCAGCCTCCCGAGTAGCTGGGATCATAGGTGTGTGCCACCACGCTTGAATGATTTTTGTATTTTTAGTAGAGGTGGGGTTTTGCCGTGTTGGCCAGGCTCGTTTGAACTCCTGACATCAGGTGATCCGCCCACCTCGGCCTCCCAAAGTGCTAGGATTACAGGCGTGAGCCACTGTGCCTGGCCTTGTCTTTTAGTCATAAATTTTAAGATGAGAATATTTCATAATTTTAATGAGAGAAAGGGAAGATGCAAATTACCATTATGAATACGTATGTGCTTGTAAGCCTGTATCTATCATGTCTCATCCATAAATATCTTTGCAATCCTCAAAAATTATTTGTATTCACTATACATTCTGCCTTGATTTATTACATTTTTACTCTTTGAGTGCCCCCACAAAAGTATGGACCATTCAGGACATAGGCAAGGGCAAGGACTTCATGTCTAAAACACCAAAAGCAATGGCAACAAAAGCCAAAATTGACAAATGTGATCTAATTAAACTAAAGAGCTTCTGCCCAAAGAAACTACCATCAGAGTGAACAGACCACCTACAGAATGGGAGAAAATTTTTGCAATCCTACTCATCTGACAAAGGGCTAATATCCAGAACCTACAAAGAACTCAAACAAATTTGCCTTTGTCGAAACTGAATTGGCTTTAAATGTGTGGATTTATATCTGGGTTCTCTATTATGTTCCATTGTTCTGTGTGTCTGTTTTCACCCCAGTAGCATGCTGATTTTGTTGCTTTATCCTTGTAAAATATTTTGAAATCAGGTATTCAAACACCTCTGCTTTTGTCCTTCATGTTCAGGATTGCTTTGGCTATTTGAAGCCTTTTGTGTATCGACATAAATTTTAGGCTTTTTTTTTTTTTCTATTTCCCGAAGAATGTCATTGGTATTTTGATAGGGATGTTTTTGAATACGTAAATTGCTTTGAATAATATTTTCATTTTAAGAGTATTAATTTTTCCAATAATTAGCATAAACCAACATTATTTGTTGCCTCTTCAATTTATTTCATTATTGTTTTATAGTATTATTTTTGTATAGTATAGTTCTTCCAAATCTTTTTTTTTTTTTTTCTTTGAGATTGAATCTTGCTGAGTAGCCTAGGCTGGAGTGCAGTGGCACAATGTTGGCTCACTGCAACTTCCATCTCCCAGGTCCTGGTTCAAGTGATTCTCCTGCCTCAGCCTCCCAAATAGCTAGGATTACAAGCATGCGCCATCGTGCCTAGCTAATTTTTGTATTTTTAGTAGAGATGGGGTTTTACCATGTTGGCCAGACTGCTCCTGAACTCCTGACCTCATGATCTGCCTGCCTCAGCCTCCCAAAGTGCTGGGATTACCAGTGTGAGCATCCACGCCAGCTCACATCTTTGGTTAAATTGAATCCTAGTTATTTTATACTATTTGTAGCTATTGTGATCAGGAATGCTTCTTGATTTCTTTTCAGATTGTTTGCTTTTGGAGTACATAAATGCTATTGATTTTTGTATCCTGTAATTTTATTGAAATGAGCACTTCCAACAGTTTTTGGTGGACTCTTTAGGCTCTTATAAGATCATGTCAGACAAACAAACTGAATTTGACTTCTTCCATTCCAATTTCCATGTTCTTTATTTGTTTCTGTTGTATGATTGCTCTGGTGTGTAATTCCAGTATTATGTTGAATAAAAGTGGTGAAAGCAAATTTTTCTTGTTCCAGATCTTAGAGAAAAGGTTATCAGTTTCTTCCCTGTCCAGTAGGACACTGGCTGTGGCTTCGTCACATATGACTTTTATTATTATGAGTTTCTATACCCAGTTTGTTGAGGGTTTACTTTTTAATCATAAAATGATATTGAATTTTATAAAATTATTTTTGGTGTATATTTGAAATGATTGTATTGTTTTGTTCTTGGTTCTGTTAAAATGTTTTATCATGTTTATTGCATTGCAATCAATAATAGTGCAATTATTGATTTATTGAACCATCCTTGCATCCCTAGGATGAATCTCACTTAATCATGCTGAATAATCTTTCTAATGTGTTCTTAAATTGAGTTTGCTTGTATTTTTTGTTGAGAATTTTTATATCTATGTTAATCAGTTATATTGGCCTGTAGTTTATTTATTTTTCTTTGCTGTTGTTGTGTCCTAGTTTGATATTAGTTATCAAAATAGTGCTGGCTTTGTAGAATAAATTTGGAAGTAGTATCTCCCCATCTTTTTTTTTTTTTTTTTTGGAAAAGTTTGAGTAGAATTGGTATTCTTATTAAATGTTTGGTAGAATTCAGCATTGAAGTGATCAGGTCCTGGGCTTCTCTTTGATGGGGGACATTTTATTATAACTTTAATTTTGTTTCTCTTTATTGGTTTATGGGAGTTTTTTTTTACGTCTTCATAGTTCCTTCTTGGTAGGTTGTGTCCAAGAATTTATGAATTTCTTCTACGTTTTCCAATATGTTGATATAAAGTTGTTCCCAGTAGTGTCTAATGATTTTTTTTTTTTTTTATTTCTGTAGTCTGTTTTATGTCATCTTTTCACTTCTGATTCTATTTGGGTCTTCTCTTTTTTTATAGTTAAGTTTTGCTGATTTTAGTTTTCAAGAAAAAGCTTTTTCATTTATATGGTTTTCTGTATTTTTTATTTTCATTTATTTCTGGTCTGATTTAATTATTTCTTTCTTTCCACTAATTTTGGATTTGGTTTGTTCTCAATTTTCTAGTCCTTTGAGGTGTATCATTAGGTTGTTTATTTAAAGTCTATTTTTTTAATTTTAATTTTTATGTTTTTATTATACTTTAAGTTCTAGGGTACATGTGCATAATGTGCAGGTTTGTTACATATGTATACTTGTGCCATGTTGGTGTGCTGCACCCATCAACTCGTCAGCACCCATCAATTCATCATTTACATCAGGTATAACTCCCAATGCAAACCCTCCTCCCTCCCTCTCCCCCCTCCCCTTGATAGGCCCCGGTGTGTGATGTTCCCCTTCCCGAGTCCAAGTGATCTCATTGTTCAGTTCCCACCTATGAGTGAGAACATGCGGTGTTTGCTTTTCTCTTCTTGTGATAGTTTGCCAAGAATGATGGTTTCCAGCTGCATCCATGTCCCTACAAAGGAAGCAAACTCCTCCTTTTTTATGGCTGCATAGTATTCTATGGTGTATATGTGCCACATTTTCTTAATCCAGTCTGTCACAGATGGACATTTGGGTTGATTCCAAGTGTTTGCTATTGTGAAAAGTGCCGCAATAAACATACGTGTGCACGTGTCTTTGTAGTAGAATAATTTATAATCCTTTGGGTATATACCCAGTAGTGGGATGGCTGGGTCATATGGTACATCTAGTTCTAGATCCTTGAGGAATTGCCATATTCTTTTCCATAATGGTTGAACTAGTTTACAATCCCACCAACAATGTAAAAGTGTTCCTATTTCTCCACATCCTCTCCAGCACCTGTTTTTTCCTGATTTTTTAATGATTGTCATTCTAACTGGTGTGAGATGGTATCTCATTGTGGTTTTGATTTGCATTTCTGTGATGGTGAGTGATGATGAGTATTTTTTCCTGTGTCTGTTGGCTGTATGAATGTCTTCTTTTGAGAAATGTCTGTTCATATCCTTTCCCCACTTTTTGATGGGGTTGTTTGTTTTTTTTCTTGTATATTTGTTTGAGTTCTTTGTAGATTCTGGATATTAGCCCTTTCTCAGATGAGTAGATTGCAAAAATTTTCTCCCATTCTGTAGGTTGCCTGTTCACTCTGGTGGTAGTTTCTTTTGCTGTACAGAAGCTCTTTCGTTTAATCATATCCCATTGGTCAATTTTTGCTTTTGCTGCCATTGCTTTGGGTGTTTTAGACATGAAGTCCTTGCCCTTGCCTGTGTCCTGAATGGTACTACCTACGTTTTCTTCCAGGGTTTTTATGGCATTTGGTCTAACATTTAAGTCTCTAATCCATCTTGAATTAATTTTTTGTATAAGGAGTAAGGAAAGGATCCAGTTTCAGCTTTCTACTTATGGCTTGCCAATTTTCCCAGCACCATTTATTAAATAGGGAATCCTTTCCCCATTTCTTGTTTCTCTCAGGTTTGTCAAAGATCAGATGGCTGTAGATGTGTGGTATTATTTCTGAGGACTCTGTTCTGTTCCATTGGTCTATATCTCTGTTTTGGTACCAGTACCATGCTGTTTTGGTTACTGTAGCCTTGTGGTATAGTTTGAAGTCAGGTAGCGTGACGCCTCCAGCTTTGTCCTTTTGACTTAGGATTGTCTTGGCAATGCGGGCTCTTTTCTGGTTCCATATGAACTTTAAAGCCGTTTTTTCCAATTCTGTGAAGAAACTCATTGGTAGCTTGATGGGGATGGCATTGAATCTATAAATAACCTTGGGCAGTATGGCCATTTTCACGATATTGATTCTTCCTATCCATGAGCATGGTATGTTCTTCCATTTGTGTCCTCTTTGATTTCACTGAGCAGTGGTTTGTAGTTCTCCTTGAAGAGGTCCTTTACATCCCTTGTAAGTTGGATTCCTAGGTATTTTATTCTCTTTGAAGCAATTGGGAATGGAAGTTCATTCCTGATTTGGCTCTCTGCTTGTCTGTTACTGGTGTATAAGAATGCTTGTGATTTTTGCACATTAATTTTGTATCCTGAGACTTTGCTGAAGTTGCTTATCAGCTTAAGGAGATTTTGGGCTGAGATAATGGGGTTTTCTAAATATACAATCATGTCATCTGCAAACAGGGACAATTTGACTTCTTCTTT